>NC_087165.1:23928511-23998511 GCF_035594125.1 Scylla paramamosain
TGTGTGTGTGTGTGTGTGTGTGTGTGTGTGTGTGTGTGACTGGATTCTTTTGTTATTTTTCGGAATATTCCTTGGCTCCCTTTGTTGATCAGCGCCGCCCATGCATAGTTCCCTCGCCAGGGACAACTTTACTGCGATTTTTTTTTTTTTTTTCGCTAATGACATCCGAGTACTGCCGTCACTAATCAGGTAATGGATTTCCCACCAGGAAGCAGGAATGCATTATTGCCTGCTGGATGTCAGCTAGGCGTGTGCTTGTTCTCAACGTAACACCTGTGTTAGAAGACTCAGAGGTGTCTAAAGGCATAACATTTTGATTTGAAAAAAAATGCACCACCTTCAGTGATAGACGAGAATGTGACTGAGATGGTATATATATATATATATATATATATATATATATATATATATATATATATATATATATATATATATATATATATATATATATATATATATATATATATATATATATATATATATGTAAAACAAGACTCATTGCAATCAATTTGATCCGGAACTGGCCTTGGGCCGCTTGCTAATGAAGGCGGAGCAGTTAATAATTCAGTGAGCGGAAAAGGTAGGAGACCCTGTATCGGCCTGGCCGGCACGCCCGTCTGGGAGGTTTTTACGATGGCGAACAACGTACGACCGTCATATTATTTTACCTGGCGGCACAGGAAAAATTACGTGCTTTTCAATACCAGAAAGGATCTGTTTTACATGAGTCTTGGTCAGGAACGATCGTGGAAGTTAAGAGGCGGCGGCACCACGGCCTGGCTGGCCGCCACCCACCTGTACTCCCGCCGCCTAGCACGAGCACCGGACAGAACACTGCTGATCAGGTGGCAACATCCTGATCCGTGACCCGACCTCGCCTCTGCCTACCTTGTCGTGTCTCCTCCCCGCCGCGGCCCGGCAGGGAGCGGCGCCTCCCCGCCTTGGCCTTTGATACCCCTCACGCGCCGCCAAGTGTTCTCGTGTGCCAATTTACAAATCATCGCCATAACACGTCATCATTTCCAAGCCAAACTGTAAGAATGGAGAAAATACATAAGACTTTGAATATTCCACAAACACAAAATAAAACAAAATACTTTCTTGCATCGATAAAAAGCGACGTGAAGACTTGATAACACTGTGAAAATGGAAGCTGCATTCTAATTTGTGACACATCAAGAGACATAACAAAAACAACGCCTCAAGCAGAGTAAAAATAGGAGCTGGTGATACGGCTATTTACACGCACAAACACAAAAGTATGCCTGCCCGCCACGCCAAGGGCAGCCCCTCCCCCGCCGACACGCCACACGGACCACCGGCACCGGGCCACCGCAAGGGACACACAGCTGCACCTCGCCGCCACCAGGGTGTGATCAACTGTACGTAACGCTGATGACTGTCTGAGCACAGCGCGTGCATGTCACCTCAGCCCTGTTTATGACGACGAGGACAAGGTGCACGGTGCTCAGGTCGGTGTTTCCTCAGCGTACAACTCACGCGGTTCAGTCCTTCCTTGAGGCATTCTGGTACACCAGACTCATCATTCATCCGGCCCTGCTGAGCCAAACAATGTTCGGTTATTACTATAATATTGAACACACACACACACACACACACACACACACACACATCCACACGAGGTCATAAAAATTTTCTACATGCTTTCAAATATTAAATGCTGCACGTGTTCTGTTCTCAGCACACACTCATCATTCTGATAACAGCTTCCTTCAAGGTTCCATCAATTCTCTATCAGTTTATTGTGATCAGCAATTCCTCTTTTTTTTTTCTTTTTAACATTCACCTGATGTTTATATATCTGTCAGTTTATTCTGATAACTTAATTTTCTCCCTCTCTTTTTCCCTGTCATCTTGATAACTAAATGTCTTCCATCTTCTATTGATTCTAATGTCTTTTTTTTTGTACTCAACCAACATGTCAAGTTTTTCCCTTTATTTTTCATTTAATCTGATGTCTAGATTTTCCCTTATCTTTACGTATGTCCTGATAGCTAAATTTTCTTATTTTTCCATTTACCCTTTTCACCAAATTTACCCAGTCTTTTCCTGTTTATCCTGATAACTCTATTTCCCTCTAGTTTTCCGCTTGATGTGATGACTCCATCCTTCTATCACTTTTATTTCTTTCGTGTTTATCGTCATACCTCCATTAACTTTCTTCTTTCCTGCTTATCCTTATGACTACATTTTTCCTCTCTATTCTTTTCATCCTAATTAGTATTTTTTTTTCTCCACAAGCATCTGATAAACGAGCTTCGTAGCGTGTATACTCTAAGTTACAAATTTCTCGCAGCAATGACTACAGGACGCTCATCTGGTGAAGAATTTTCCGACATTCGAGTTTCAACATGAAGCAGAATTAGCAAATACCTCGTGGTGGGTGTGAGGCGCCGCTTCCTCGTGTGTGAGCCAGCAATAACACTGCACCTAATTGTTCCTTCCTGTTAAAAGGTACCCAACTGTCTCTACTTAACGATGGATTCTCTCTCTCTCTCTCTCTCTCTCTCTCTCTCTCTCTCTCTCTCTCTCTCTCTCTCTCTCTCTCTCTCTCTCTCTCTCTGTAAATACATATATACGCTGAAATGCTAGTTATTTTTTTCCTGGTAATTACGTTTGACAAGTACGGAGGTTCTGAATCGCCTGTTTTCTTCCTTTGTTACCACCCCCCCTCCCTTCTCTCTCTCTCTCTCTCTCTCTCTCTCTCTCTCTCTCTCTCTCTCTCTCTCTCTCTGCAAATGTATACACACAAAACTTATTACTTTCTTAGCAATTATGTTTGACAAGTTCACTTTTTTTTCCTTTTCCTTTTCTTTTCTTTTCTTATTCATCGTCTCTACACACGTACAAGTTTATGCAATGCATCCACATCAAATAAACCAGAATAAGAAGCTTTCTTTTTTTCCTATTCTTTTCTAAGACTCTTTTCCTCTTATTTACTCGCCCGCCTCAGCTTGACTCTCGCATCAATACTGCGTGCATCACTCGCGGCCTGCGTCCGGTATTATCATGGCCGCTGCTCTAATGATCTTACTAATTGCATGCCTCGCCGTCCCACGCTGGCCTGCTGCTCATGACTGGTTACTCATACCTATTACCTTCCTAATGCGGGAGTAAACCAACGGCGGCGTTCCTTTACACTCTACAATACTCAGCTGTGGTAGACGCGACTCTGTTTTATTTTCTCTATATTTTACAAGGCAAAGACAAAGGGGTCATTAAAAAAATGTAAACTTGCTAATTCCTTCCAAGTCTGCAGGATGTGAACTCCAAAAGGGGTGAAATAGTTTAGTTACTAAGGTGTCTCGGGAATAAAAGGGAAAAATAGAAAACCGCTCTAGAGTGAGCAGTAAAAGGGATGCAAAAATTTATGATAGTGTTTAATTCTCGCATTAGTAAAGAGGAAACAATAGAGATGAGCTAAAAGTCTTCTGCACTGGACGGAGGGAAGCATGGACACTGCAACTTCACAAGAGCAGTAGTCGTGAAAATAAGGATAGAAAACAACAAGAGGTGCAGCGCTAAGGGGAGTGATGGAAGACGAATACAAGCAGAGGTGGTCATACTCCAGGTTCAGCAGTAGATGACCGTCCCTGCAGCACAGTTTTTATACACCTATTCGTGGTGTGTCTTCGAGCATCGCACCATTTGCCTCAGAGCGGCTCAGTGCTGCCTTCCACTATTCTTATGGACGCGGGAGATTGGAGCTAAAAAGAAGAAAAGAAAAAAAAAACAGGTAAAAGAATGCATATGACTGCAGTCACCTATAAAAGAAAAGTTAAAAATTAAATTCTGCTGAAATAATCTCACGTGCGAAAGTGATTTATTTACAAAAAACTGAGGTGATTTTTTTTTCTTAATATTAAATTATGGTAAGTATATTCAGCCTGAGACGCAGGCTACATTGAAGCACGTACGTACAACGACAAACTGGAATGGATGCATTCCAGATGGCAGCACACAACTGTAAATATACATAGACGCTCCTCGTCCAGCTGGAAGTTGAATATAAGGAGGTGGGTGCAATATACGCGACCAGACCGTGGGAGCGCCCCGTCACAAGCAATCTTTGTATTCCTCGCAGCGCAGGAAAGCTAAACAATCTCCAGGCTAAATCCGTCACTCGAGGCTGAGGCTCCGAGGGGCGCCGCCATCCCCCTCCAGTGTCCCGGGCCGTCCCGGCGCAGCGCCAGGTAGCGCGGCACGTACTGGGAGGAAGTTCCTGACCATTATCGTTACTATCTTGCATACGGAGTGGTTAAGGCAATATCAGTTAAGCATTTAAGTTTTAAGATATTAATCCCACGATGCTGTCTTAAGATTCAAGAGGAATGTTAATGAGTGAGGGTGGGGGGGAGGAAGGCGTCATCACCCCGAGCACCCCGCCGGGACGAGGAGTGCGTCATCACCCAGAACACCTAGCTGGCCTCGGGAGCTCGTCACCACCACGGCCCCTGGAAACACTCCTCCACCTGTGGCGTCATTACGTCCGATCACCGGGGGTTACAATCTAGGGTATTTTAAGCTTAGCCGCAGGGACCTTCACCCTGAAAAAAGAGGTGAGTTTATACCAACACAACAGACAAGGTGTAACAGAGCGGAACCTGACCTACAGAAACCCTAGGCAAACTTGACTTAGCCCCTGATCTCTTCAGCAGCTACGATACGCCCCTGTCCTCCACCCGGGTGTTCTGTGTGTCAGCAAGGAAGGGTTTTGTAATGAAACTGTCCGCAAAGAACATACACTTCTTCCACTTAACTACACAAGGATAGCAAAAAATTCGTAACATTATTTCACAGGAATATGCATATCTAGAATTATTGAGATTCACCACGGGGAAGGTTCATGAGGTGGTGGTGGCCGGACGGTAGTGTTAGTGGCAGGAGAGGCAGCGCGGCACTCACTGCAAGGCGCGAACTGTCATGTTGGGCCTTGTTATGAGTCTGACAACGCCCTAGGAGATAAACAAGAAAATTATACTCATTATCGATGATGGAAAACGCTGTAATAATGGCTTGAGGACAATTACAAAATAACACTTGTAATTATCTATATGCAGTGCTCCGGAATTATAGGCTATCAGTGTTCATGAAACGCTTCATATTCTGACAGTAAATGTCTCACCCACTTTCCGGTAATTTAGCGAACACGTCCCTTGACTCACATTAAAGACTTGTATCTGAGAATGTTTGAGGCTCCTTGAGTGGCTCCCTTGATGAGTATTGGTGCCACTTTGATGCAGCCCATTGTTGCACCGCCCACTCACTCACTCACTCACTCACTCACTCACACACACACACACACACACACACACACACACACACACACACACACACACACAAGAAAGAAAACACTATTTTTACAATTAATAATAATTATAAGATGACGATGATGATGATGATGATGATGATTACATATGATAACATTAATAATAATGATGATAATAATGATGATGATAATAATAATAATAATAATATTAATAATAATAATAGTGATAATGCCAGCGATAATTTTTTTCTTTTACAGGTAACTATATATGTGTGTGTGTGTGTGTGTGTGTGTGTGTGTGTGTGTGTGTGTGTGTGTATGAGTGTGTGTGTCTGTGAGTGGGCGCCCTCTCCACGTGCTAGTAAGCGCAACGTTTGCATCACCAACAAAATGCAAAACTCTATAAAAAAAAAAATATTCAGAAAATTAAGAAAAAAAAATAAAAATCAATATAAACCACAGGAAGAACAAAGTGGTAAAATATTCATAGGAAAACTTGGACGAAACAAGACTAAAAGTATAAAAAAAGAAAAAAAATTATGCATTCAATATTCATTTAATAGTGATTCTTCAAATAACAATGGGAGTAAATTATACTTATTACGTGTGGCAACATGCAGGAAGGTACAATAAGAGTGATGGAAATAACCACCAATAACAATAACAAAAATTATACTAAAGATATAATAAACTTTACCTTATCATATAATTCAGAGCATCTTGGTACCGCACTACAAGGAGTTTTCGTGCTTTAAGCGAAAATTTATGCTGATTAGAACACTGATATAACATGGTGCAGGTCTTTTTCTTATCTGATATCGTGGAATTGAGCGTCTGGGGTGAGATACACAAAACTGCTACCACCTTCTCTTTCCTAACGTGCCAATAAACTTTTATATACATATTTTTTCAGCACAGAGCTACTACTACTACTACTACTACTACTACTACTACTACTATTTCTACTACTACCACTACTACTACTACTACCACTACTACTACTACTACTACTACTACTACTACTACTACTACTACTACTAGTACTACTACTACAAATGATAATAATGAAGATGATGATGATGGTGATGATGAAGTAATAATAATAATAATAATAATAATAATAATAATAATAATAATAATAATAATAATAATAATAATAATAGAAATAATAGAAATAATAACTATAATAATGATAATAATAAAAGCGTTATTTCAAGTTTCAGAATATATAATTTTGCATAGAAAATTTTCTTCAGGTAGAAAACAGCTTAAAAATATATGTAAATAAACAAAAATAGATGAATAAGTGAAAATTAAATAAATACATAAATGAGTGAATAATACAAACGACGTCCTTCCACAACCAGTCAGTGCTCAGTCTGGGCGTGAGAGTTCCTGCGGCAGGGTGAAGGCCACGTCGGGTAAACGCCGCTTCTCATGAGGGCATCGAGTTTATTTGATAGCAGCCCGCCACGACCACAGAGTAAGTGTGAGGGACGACCTGCACTTGTGTGGCGCCACTGGGGGTCGTTGGCGGCGGATGGTACACTCCTGCCTCTCCTCCTCCTCCTCCTCCTCCTCCTCCTTCTTCGCTTGATGATCAGACGGCAAACAAAACTGCTCCTATATTTCTTCTTTTTATTTGCTGATGTAAGGCAAAAAAAGTAAGGTGTGAAGGAAGTCCTTTTTTTTTTTTCTTTCGCATGCAAGACAAATAAAGAAACCGTGTCTTACAGGAGTGATGATGAAATGTAAATAGATCACAGATAATGACCGGAAGGTGAAGAATGATGAGGGGAAGGTGTCGCTTTGAAAGGAAATACCTTCTGCTACTACTGTCACTGTTGCTGCTGCTGCTATTGCTACTACTACTTACTACTACTACTACTGCTACTACTACTACTACTACTACTACTATCACCACTGAAGAGGAAGAGGAGGAGGAGGAGGAGGAGAAGGAGGAGGAGGAGGAGGAGGAGGAGGAGGAGGAGGAGGAGGAGGAGGAGAAGAAGAAGAAGAAGAAGAAGAAGAAGAAGAAGAAGAAGAAGAAGAAGAAGAAGAAGAAGAAGAAGAAGAAGAAGAAGAAGAGCAGCACCAGCAGCACCAGCAGCACCAGCACCAGCAACTGCAGCATCAGCACCAGCAACAACAACAACAACAACAGCAATCTCCCCGGTCACAACCTTCCCGGACACCACCACCACCACCACTACCACCACTGTCACCTGCAGCTCAGTTAAGCACCACATTCACCTCCAGAAACACAACCACTGCTACTGAATTCCGAATTACCGCCTGTGATTGTAATGCCATCCTCCTACTCATCACCATCGCTACCGTTATCACTAAATTACCCTCATTATCATCTAAATAAAGACAATAACAAAAACAATCATCACCATTTTATCACATCAATCAAAATAAGTTCCTGAATCATTATTACCATCATGAACGTAACTACAAGCAGCACAACTACCATCACCACTATCTGAAGAGCCACCATCAATACCCACCACCACCACCACCACCACCACCACCACGTGATCAATGACAGCTCGGTAAGACAATGAGAGGGCAGCTTGGGTTCCTTCAGGCAAAATCTACTGATGATCCGTACCCCCGCCCCGCCCCACCCCGTCCCCGAGTCCCGCCCCATCAAGTGGACAGACACACTCCCCCTTGGCCCCGCTGTACGCTGTAGCCGGCGGCCCCGCACTCTCCTCCTGACCGCGCCTCATTAGCTACTTCTCTGGCGGGGAGATGATTAATATATGATCCACGTCTAATTGGATTTTTTAGTCGACACAACACTCTTTTCCATCCTCCCTATCCTCCTTCTTCTCCTTCTTCCAAGAGTCATCATGTTCCTCTTTCTCCTTCTCTTCTTTCTTCTCCTCTACCTCCAAATATCCTGGTCGGTCCCTTAGTTTGCCTCTCTTCTCTTCTAGTATCTATCATGCCCCTTCTCCTCCATCTCCTCTTCCTCCTCCTCTTCTTCTTCTTCTCCTACTTCTCCTCTTCCTTCTCTTCTTTCTCCATATGTCCTAGGCGATGCAACACTCTCTTCTACCCTCCTCCTTCTTCCAATAAACATCATGCTCCTCTACTTACTCCACCTTACTCTTCCTCCCGCATCTACCAATGTAATAGCATACTCTACCTCTCCTCCTCCACCCCCACCCCCGTCTCTCCGCCGCCTAGGGTTGCTGGAGCAGAAGACGCTGGTGGACGCACGTGTTGCCTTTCCTCAAACTCACCCCTCTCTGTCGCTCACCCCTTCGCCGCCTTCCTCCACCATCCCCACTCCACTTTGCATCTATGTATCTAGTCATGAAATCGATTATCTTATTTTTTTTTCATTTTCGTATTATTGCCACTGTATGTAAGGAAAATTGCAGCGATGTTTGAACTGTGATAAGTAAACTGCACTTTTGACAGTGTAGTTTACTTTTTGATAGCGTTGAATTTAGTACAGGACCGGTGGTGACGACGACGATGACACTAGCAACACCGGCAACAACAACAACAATAATAACAACAACAACAACAACAACGACAACAACAACAACGACAACAACAACGACGACAACAACAACAACAAGAACAAGAACACCGACAACAACAACAACAACAACAATGACAACAACAACATTATACAAAGAACAATCTTGCATTATCTCTATTAGCAGCAGCAGTAGTAGTAGTAGTAGTAGTAGTAGTAGTAGTAGTAGTAGTAGTAATAATAGTAGTAAGAGTAGTGTTACTATTATTTTTGTCTGAACTTTATGTGTACCATCCCACACACGTAACCACAAAATTAACATAAACGCTGCAATACAAGTAAAGAAAAAAAAAAAGGTGCATGTGTGTGTCTGTGTGTGTGTGTGGACCGGTTCACACACACACACACACACACACACACACACACACACACACACACACGTTCGTTCGCGTGTGTGTGATGTACGTCAAAGTGCGTGCAGGGGAACTATGAGACACGTGGTTACACATTATTTACAGACGGAGGGTTGGCATTCCACGGAGCAGCAGGAGCATGTGCACTCACTCACGGCAGCAGCAGCGTGTGTGCGTATAGCTGTCGTGTGTATTTCCACTCATGTGCACCTCTTTCCGCGTGTTACCTTTCGCCAGTGTGTCTTATTTCGCACGAACGAAGTCATGAGTCAACTGGGCTTGTGTTTTCCTCACCTTTAGTGTGTGTGTGTGTGTGTGTGTGTGTGTGTCGTTGTCCCTACATCATACAGCTTTACCACTATACTTCTAACACACTTCTAACACACATTTATCACCTCTGATCACGTATATTGCTTTTACAGTTACAATTTCGTGTGTGTGTGTGTGTGTGTGTGTGTGTGTGTGTGTGTGTGTGTGTGTAGACCTCTCTTAGTCCCTGATCTTTTTGCATGTACGTATTTCTCATGTGTACGTACCCATGTGCACCTAATTCATGCCTACCTGAGCTACTTTTGTGCGCACCTGCCCTTCCGTGTCTGTGTGGCTTTGTGTGTACGTAACAGCTCACGTCCGTATTCGTGGTACTGTGTATGTGTTACATGTGTGTACGTGGCGTTTGTGTGTACTTAATCTCATGTGCGTATGGTCCTTTGTGTGCGTTTTTTCTATGTGTACTTAACATAGTGAGTACACGTAATGATAAGTAATTTTCTTTGTGTACGTCGATGAGTGTACACGAGTCTATGTATACACTGTTCTACGTATGCGTGCTTGTATAGTCAAATGTCACCGGTGTGTGTGTGTGTCTGTGTGTGTGTGTGTGTTTATGACGTGACGTGACAATGTTTGCTTGACCCCCTGAAGACCGTGTATACTTGAGCTGTAATACACACATTGCCTCACACGTCGCGGCACGTCAGTCTCTCGTGATAAGTAACACGCATAAATCCACCCAAGCTTGATTACAGGTGAAAATCCGTGCACATCTCACCTGGGCAATCACGCTCCCTAAGTCCCTTCATCACACTGCTCCTCACACCTTTCCACAAAGACCTAAAATATAGGCTCTTTGTTCTAATATTCATTGATGTTATTCTCACGTGAGACTGAAGCGAGGGGGAAGGGGTAAGAGGGCGACGGGACGAGGGGACGAGGGGAAGGGGTAAGGAGGGAAATCGAGATGGGAAAGGAGAAGTCAAGAGTAGAGTGAGAGGGGTGAAGTAAAAGAAGAAAGGTAGGGTGTCACGGAGGTAAGAGCTTCGGGTTATGTAAAGAAGGGAAGGAGGGATGTAAGTGGCGCAGGGATGCCGTGTGTGTGAAGGAAAGCGAAGGAAGCGAATAATACAGGGAAAAAGAAATAATGATACGTTGTTGGATAAAGAGGGAGAAGACTGATAGGGCAAAAATTATGACACAATGTAATTCAACATAGATAAAGCGAAAGGACAAAAAAAATAATGATACTGAATAATGAATGGAAAAAAATGGTATGAGAGAAAATCTGGTGTTGAGTCCGATGACAAGGAGAGAAGAAAAAATAAAATAGAATAAAATAAAAACTCCCGAGACACCACCATCACCCAGGCGACGGTAAGACCAGGACAACACTATATTTCCTGCTCACCTTCTGCTGCGCCTACAGATACATCACGCATTTTGTATCTCATATCTCTGGGTTGCTTTTCACCTTCATAAACAGCATGAGAGAGAGAGAGAGAGAGAGAGAGAGAGAGAGAGAGAGAGAGAGAGAGAGAGAGAGAGAGAGAGAGAGAGAAACACATATACTGATACGCGAGGTTCAGCTATGTGTTACATGGAGATTGAGACAGAGACAGCGTGCAACACAACACTTCGTCGCCAGCAATCACACACCACGATGCAGCAACTGTGGCTCGGCGGCTCTCACAAACACACTCTCCTGGGAGTCTTGAAGATCGCATGGCTCGGTAAAGACATTTTTCTCGCTGCTTCGGACCGTTTTTTGACCTTTCTTAGTATCCATGATAAGAGTTCACACACCAGTTCACGTCTCATGCTTCCACGTCACCTCACACCTTTTTCGGGAAGCTGTTCGTGTTAATTTCGTCAGTTTCGGGTTTTTCTTGTTGTCACGCCTTCTGTTCTTTAAATAGAAATAAAGACATTTGCCTCTAAACTAGATTGTATTACTTGTCTTTTTTTTAGATGCATATGATTCATTAGAGAGAGAGAGAGAGAGAGAGAGAGAGAGAGAGAGAGAGAGAGAGAGAGAGAGATGCGTGCTGTGGTTTCTGAATGCATGCTTGTGTGCTTGCGTGCGTGCGTGTGTGTGCGTGCATGCCTCTCCCTCAGTCTGTCCGTCTGTCTGGTTATCACAAGTGGCACGACTTCATGCAACGCGCCTTGTCCGAGAAATCGAGAACTGTATTAATAATGCTAATAATAGAAGTGAGGTTTGTGAAGACGTATAGACTGAGGAATGCAGAACTTCTTAAAGAACAAATCAAGCAGGACAAAGAGAGACTTTTTCATGTAAGAGGGACACTGGCATAGGGCAACAAAAAGGAGAGGGAAAAAAGTGACAATGAAGTGCCAGTCCCTAAAAATAAAGCCAAAAGACTTATAAAAAAAAAGTGTCTTGAAATCTCCCTTTTGAAAATTTAAGTTATGGGAATGTAAAAGAATGCATGGAAGAGACCCGAATAGGAGGAAGATAAGATTGTGAACACTAAAATAATACAAAAAGGAAAGACAGAGAGTAGAGCATGATGATTATTATATAGGAAAAACTAAACATAGATGGATGGTCGTTAAGTGAGTGTGAGTGATTTAGGGAAAATAAGGAAAGAATGTCAGTGAATGGGTGATTGAGTCAGTGAGTGAGTGAGAAAGTCAGTCAGTCAGTCAGTCAGTCAGTCAGTGAGTCAGTCAATCAGTGGGGGAAGGAAGGATAAGGTGTGTGTGTGTGTGTGTGTGTGTGTGTGTGTGTGAGAGAGAGAAAATGGGAGTATGCTTGAGCGAGCGAGTGAGTGAGTGGGTGACTGAGTGAGTGAACCTTGCGGTGAGACAGAGCGGCGAGGATTTAAGAGAAAATTTTCTGATTCGTAAGGCAAAGCAAAAACAATAAACGTGGATTGCCACACATAATTTCCGCCAAAAGGGATATTACATGCAACTAGTGTGGTTTTGCGGAGAGGAAGATGTGGTCGGGTGAGGATGCGGTTGAGGTGTCGTACCACTGTAGCTGTGTGTAGCAGTACGCCTCGTGGAAGTACTGGCGAGAAGTGGTGGTACTGGCAGTGGGTGGTTAGTTGGAGAAGTAGTAAGAAAAGGATAAGGGCGATGGAAGCAAGGGAAGAAAAAATAAAATATGAAAATATGTAATTCTGGGGAGTTGGAAAAAAGAGGAAACGCAATGAGAGAGGGAGGGAGGGAGAAAATATGACGATTAGTTGGGGGTGAGTTAAGAAGGAAGGGAGCACGCAGGTAAAGTTAACCCAATCAGTAGGCAGCCAATCAGCACTTCTTGGCAGGTAAGTTCGTCAGTCTGGCCAAGAACGTGACAGACAAACCCATCTATTAAGACTATGATTCTTCCCTCCCTCTCCTCGCCAGCCCTCCATCCAAGGGAGCAGAGGAGAAAGAAGAAAGGGGTGGGTGAGAATGAATGGAGGCGAAGCAGGATAAGTGTGTATGGCTAAAATAAATAAATCACAGAAGGCTCGTAGGGTCATAACAAGGCTTACTGTTAAGAAATACATGAGAACTGGAGAGAGAGAAAAAATTACGAACATTAAAGAGGGAGAGAACAATAGGGGAGAGGGAGACATTAAGGCAGGTAAGGGAGAATGAAAGGCGGAGAAAGAGAGAGAGAGCATTCCGACACTCCCGCTCAACACACCTGACAAGTCGCCTCGCTAGCCCCGCCTGGCACCCTTCCGGCCCACGCTAGCAGCCCTACGCATCGCCCCGCCACTCCTCGCTCTGCTGTAGTGTTGACTGAACCCCCACCCCCCCGCCTGCCTCCCTTAGCCATCTCCTACTACGACCTTCCTCATTTCTCTTCTATGTATGTGTCCCGCCAGTCTCTCTCTATAATATTCTCTTCCCTTCACACTTACGTTATGCCTTCATCCTGCTGCTTCTTCCTTCTTTACGTGCTCTGCCTGCCTCCGTCCCTCCCTCCTTCATCATCGTCCCGCCTCTCCTCTCCTCTCCACGTGCCGTCTCCATCCCTCCCCTCCTGTCCAGCCTTCCTCTCCCTCCTTCCCTTCCTACGTGCTCTGCCTCAAATCCTCCTTCCATCTCTCCTTGATTTCTCGGTTCTCCTTCCCCCCACGTGCCCAGCCTTCTGTCCTACCGCCGCCGCTGCCTGTGTGGGATGGTGTGGCCGCGGGCAGGTAATGAAGCACATGCAGACACTGCGCGTTCCAGGTGTGCGGCCAGGCAGGTGCAGCTTCGTCACACAAGGTAATAAAGTCAGCACGTTTGAGAACATAATCTTATTTTAAATTGTGTATGTGTGTATGTGTGTGTGTGTGTGTGTGTGTGTGTGTGTGTGTGTGTGTGTGAGAGAGAGAGAGAGAGAGAGAGAGAGAGAGAGAGAGAGAGAGAGAGAGAGAGAGAGAGAGAGAGAGAGAGAGAGAGAGAGAGAGAGAGGGGGGGGGGGGGAGGGGGTTAGCTGACAGACAGACAGACAGACAGACAGACAGATTGAAAGATGGAAAGAAGAGTACACAAGTAGAGAGACAGACATCACAAAAACGTTGCCAATGATGACGATGATAATTATGATGGTGATTACGATGACGATGATGACAGACTGAGAGATGAGAATAAGCCGAAAAAAGACAGACAAACAGAAAGACAAGTAAGCAGACAGGCAGGGAGACATATACACAGATAGAAGAAGAAAAGATGATGATGATGATGATGATGATGATGATGAAGACCGACATCATCATCAAAGCCAATAACAACAACAACAACAACAACAACAACAACAACAACAACCACTGCCACCACCACCACCACCCGGCAGCCGTAACGAGCGGGGCGGTGAAGGGTCCTGGTGGTGATACAATTATTTACGCGAATTGCTCCTCGTTTCTCCCCAAATCATATAAATATTTCGGCGTCCATTCCTCCGCCGCCACAATAACAGATAAGCTCCAATTGCCGAGCCATCAGATCCCCCTGTCCCTCCTTCCTTCCCTTTTATCCCCTTCCTCCTCATTCCGAGTCGTCTCCTTTCCTCCTCTCCCCTTGTCTCCTGTAAGCATGGCCCGCCCTCAGCCTCACATCCACAACCGGCTCATTTCTTCTCCTTCTCCTTTTCTGGCCCCAAAATACGCCATTTCCTGTGTGCAAGTCGGGTTCATTCCATTGCAGAAGAAGTGAGTGGAAAAGGGACAATGACAAGAGCTGTAGCTTGTATCCTGAGCGACTGGACACGGCCACCTCTACTAACCACGTCCCCTCAGCTCCCCTCGCCGTGACAAATTCCCCCTCGACCCGCGACCACACCACCACGCAGCGCTTAATGGCTCAGAAACCCTGGTTATTGTGGTTATTGCGTGCTCTTCGTCCTGTCCTCTTCTCGGGATCTGCTGCAGAAGACGAGGGTGAATGTCTGGCCACACAGCACAGCCGGGACGATTGTGAGTGACCATCCTGCGAGGCCTGCACACAAGTAGGTTTTCAAGCGATATTGCAGATGCTTCGCGAGCTGCCTCAATGAGCTACAGAAATAAAGGTCCTCAGCATGAGCCACTTCTCACAGGCAGCCACCGGACTCCGAAAAGTGACGCCACTAAAAAACGGCTGGCGGAGGAAAGGAGCTTGCACCTGACTGCACTGCACGAGGCGGCGCGGATGTGAGATGGTGACGAGAGCTGTCCTGAGTATCATGTCCGTGAGACACTACAAACATTCTTTCAAGGTAGTCATGAAAACTACATGACAGCGTGTGGTGCTGAGAAATTATGATGATTTTTATGATAACTACGATGACAAAATAATGTGTAAGATAATGAGTTATTGTTATCTTTGTTGTACATTTCGTTTAAACAGCACCAGAAGTTTTGATGGTGGCAACGATACATGGTGAAGAGATGATTAATGTTCGTCCAGCGTTTCCTTCCCAATAAAAGAATAAATAAATAAATAAATAAATAAATAATACAGTATAATATTCACGGGAGATATGAATCACTGAAAAGTAGGCGAATATCCAGCGAGAGATAAGATGAATGGGTGTGGATCCTCCAGACGTATGCCATCGCCACCAGAGACACATCAATATTCTGACTCCATTAACACACAACATCACCAGCCTTCCCTAAAACACGCCTCCAAGACAGTGCGATCATGAGGGAACATTTTTCCTGCAAACAAGAAACCCTAAATAGTGAAGATCTCCAAAATAAAGGAACGTGTGCATAGAATGTGACAGAGTTGTGGCAGAGAAGGCTGAGTAAAGGTTGGAGTCAAGTCTGAACACCGTCTTTGCTATCACAGCCGGCTAGGAGCATCACCACCTCAACACACAATGCTGACTGTTTCAAAGTTTAAAATCTGCAGCTTCAGCTAAGTGGGTTTTTCTTGTTAACATGAGTACAGCATAAAGCAACTCACATAAAAAAGCTGCGCCCGCTCATAAACAGCCTCCAGTATCAGATCTAGAGCAATAACCAACAAGGAAAGACACACAGCAAGGACATGCACACAGGAACACTGCCACACCATACTATTTTCTCAAATGAATTCGCTTTACTTATCCACCAGAAGAAGTGAAGGACTGGGTACATGGTGAAACTGTAAAAATGAAAACGTCCACTTGCCGCTCTCTAATGAAAAATGATAAATAAATAAAATGCCAGATTCCCAGATATACGTATTTGAGTTCAGAAATCGATCTAACAAATTTATCGCTAATGTAAAGTGAAGGATGATAAGACATGTGCCACGCACAGCAACACATAAATTAAAGATATTAAGATATTAATCATTTATAAAAAAAAGAAAAAAAACGGACATATTAGATATGAGTGTGTGCAGAAATTTTTCCCTCACGGAGAAGGGTGAGTATATAGCGGGATAGCAAGAGGCGCTTCCAATGGCACTGCTGCACTAAAAAAATAAATAAATAAATAAATAAATAAATAAATAAATAAAATAATAACAATAATAATAATAATAATAATAATAATAATAATAATAATAATAATAATAATAATAATAATAACAATAATAATAATAATAATAATAATAATAATAATAATATTAATAATAATAATAATAATAATAAGAAGAAGAAGAAGAATAATAATAACAATAATAACAATAAAAACAATAAAATAATAATTATTATTATTAACAGTATGTAAATAAATTACTTAATTAATCAATGAATAAATAATTAAATAAATAAATAAATAAATAAATAAACAAAACAAAACAAAATACACTGGCAAAATAAATAAACATAAAAAAAAAACATTAGAATATATAGGGAGTCACAAGAAGCATACATATCTAATGACCGTCTTTATCTATACCTGATGTTCCAAGGCTCGCTATTGGTCGGCACTAACAGCTGATCACTGAGTCTGTTCCAGTCATCTATCACTGCCCTTGAGAACCTGATTTTTCCTTTTCATTTCTTATTTTTATTTCATCGAGCTTGAGACCGTTATAAAACCCGCTATAAACGAGGGAAAAAATAAATAACTTTGTGGTTTAAGCAAGATGAACGTATGAAGACAAGTTGCTCTTTGGCTGTGCAGGTATTTTGTATAGCTGACAGTCTGGATTTCTAGATCAACTTGGTCAGGAAGAAAAAACTTATGTGGAGTCGCTATAGAAAAAAGCTTAAAGGAATTTCACTTGAGGATATAAACATTTTCAAGTGAAACTTTGCACACATTGAGCTGCGTAAGTCATGCTAGAAGGAAGAGAGTGAACAAAGCATGAATAATTTTGTGGAAAGACTGCATAGGGAAACAGAGTTATAAGACATCAAAGGACATAAAAGTTTTATATCTAACAGAAGAAGCTGTAGTTAAGCGTCCTGTTGCAGCTTTATGAAGTTTTGTATTTCTTGTTGAAAGCGCTGGCTGTAGAAGGGCGGGGAAATGCAACGATGGAATGATTAACATGACAGTGCATAGGGCCCAGGTTTGATCAGGACCAGTGATAACCAGCGGAGAGAAAGGTTTTGGAACGCCACTATTTTACAGGTTTTGGGGAAGACCAGCTATTGTTCTCGGCAGCAGTAGTTGACTGACCAGAAATAAGACGCCTTGTGCTGTCTGTCCCGTTCAATTTTAAGAAATATTACAAGTGTGATATAAAAAAAATCCTCAGTGTTAGTAATCAGGGTAGGACAAGAAGTAACAGGTTCAAGATTAAAGAAGTTGTAATAAAAAAATGATAATAGTAAACTGGTTATCAGGCAGAGTAGTAGATGTATGACATGACCCAATAATCAGGTTGCTAATGCGGAGTCAAATGGGAGGTTTAAAAGAACATATAAATACATGGATAGGAATGACAAGTGGATACAGGTAGGCACGCTTTGTACCAGGACTGCCACGTGAAGGCTTCCTGGCTTCTTGCAGCTCCCCTTATGTTCGTGTGTTCTTATGTGACTCACCTTTTTATAACTTGGACAATTTCAGTGAAGAAGAATCGACACATTCAGAGTTTAATTGGCCAACTACATTAGAACACTTTCCTACTTAACTTGAATTGCGGGAAGGAAGAATTTCTCTTTCATTTTTATTATTTTTGGTAGCTTTTGGCCAACCTCCTTGACACGTGAAAAAAATCCAATCACCCCCCCCTGTCATAATTAAAGGAATAGAAGCATCATATTTGTACACACACACACACACACACACACACACACACACACACACTCACTAAGTAGATCGCAATCCACATTCCTGCAATAAATACAAACAAAAGGAAAGGACTGAATATCAAAACCCACGATTTATGGCGGTCCTCAAAACATTACATACCCTTTTATAACCTGCAGTGAACGCCGTCAGGAGTCCAGACGATCTTTAGAATTACACATCTTTCTACATCATTTCATTACGTGAACAGAGCGTTGGGTTTGATGTATTTGATATGCAGGAAATTAGTTATATCTAATTCTTTTTCTCCCGTCCTGAAAAGTTATGTTGTAAATTGCGACCTGTAACTGACAGCAATGATAAATCAAACATTTATATGAATATTATACGCGGCGACATAATTAACAGCAAGGAAAAGCCTCTAGGGATCCCCCAGCAATGCACTGGAGAACAAGACAATGTATTTCCCCAAGACCATGAAACAAAGATGCCCCAACAATGTAGACGAGAACAAGATAATGCACTTCACGCAGAACATGTAACAGAAAGATCACCCAGCAATGTACACGTGACCAAGGTTATGGTAATGCATTTCACCCACTCCACGTAACAGAAAAAAAATCCACCAACAATGCACAGGAGGACTAAACCACGTATTCCACCCACGCCACGTGACAGAAAGATGCCGGAACAATGTACACGTCAGCAAGGTAGTCATGTATTCTGCCCTGACGAAGCAGAAGGACATGTGTGTGAGATCATGAGGGTGTTACTCGTAGCAGGACGGTGTGTTGCACCCCTCGTGGCATGAACGCAGCTGTTTACATTTCTTATTGCTTCATACTCGTTGTAATTATGTGAGTGCCGTGTTTTTTTTTTTTTTCACATTAAATGTAGTACGCAATGCTCTTCACATGGTGGTGGTGGTAACAGTTGTAGTAGTGGTGGTGTTAGTAGTAGTAGTAGTAGTAGTAGTAGTAGTAGTAGTAGTAGTAGTAGTAGAAGAAGAAGAAGAAGAAGAAGAAGAAGAAGAAGAAGAAGAAGAAGAAGAAGAAGAAGAAGAAGAAGAAGAAGAAGAAGAAGAAGAAAAGAAAAAAAGAAAAAGAAAAAATGATGATGATGATGATGATGATGATGATGATGATGAGAAGAAGGAGGAGGAGGATGGTGAAGAAAATGAAAGTGGATTGCTCGTAATGACAGGGAGAATAGTAACAGTAATAGGAGCAGCAGTGGTAAAATAATAATAATAATAATAATAATAATAATAATAATAATAATAATAATAATAATAATAATAATAATAATAATAATAATAATATAAGAGTAATACCTGCCAGCGAATGAACACGTTTAAGTCACGTGAAAAAGAATCTTGATTGGGATATTGATGAAGCAAAAATGTTCTCCACACAGTTAATGATAATCTCCTCTTTTATAATCGGTGACATTTTCTGTACATTAATTTCAATCCTGTGGACATATATGCACAATAACCTTTGCATTACATTAATCTAGCCAACCTTTTTTTCCCCACACTAGTATTTTTCTTGCACACATGATCATTATTTGAGAGCTTATCATGATAATACTGATGCACTCTTATTTTCATTAGTAAAAGGTATTGTTTATTGTTATAGGTATTCTCCTTCCCTTCCTCCTAAAATATTTATACTTAACTGCTACTACTACTACTACTACTACTAGTCCACTAAAGCAGGAAACGGCACAGGAAAGGCACATTACAAGAGCAACTGTTTTCTTTCAAGCATGCAGAGGAGAGCTACGACAACGCTGATCCTGAAAATATGTTAAGTTGGTATATTTGAACTTTTGAGAAATTTAAATTGAGTATAAAATCAAAACAGGCATAGCAATACATCAAATATATCTGAGGCCAAGTGAAATAAGCAGCACATCCCAAGGTCTTCAAGGCTCCTTGCTGAGTCTAAACACTTCTGTAGTTCCTTATAGCACTTCTGAATCGCGTGTTTCATG
Source organism: Scylla paramamosain (assembly GCF_035594125.1). Classification (NCBI taxonomy): domain Eukaryota; kingdom Metazoa; phylum Arthropoda; class Malacostraca; order Decapoda; family Portunidae; genus Scylla; species Scylla paramamosain. The sequence goes on from NC_087165.1 coordinate 23,948,618, forward strand.
AGGGCGCCGAAGCTACACACGTCGCCGGCAGGAGACACCGGCTGGAGGAGCAACACTTCGGGCGGGATGCACTAGTACCAGTCTTCGTCGTTGTCTTTCATCTAGCAGTTTGAAGCTTCCAAGACGCGACAGACGGCACCAACGTCGATGGTGTGGAAGACATAACTTTCAGGCTGTCCGCTGAAAGTGACGTTGTCCACCTTTAGGTTGTTATGAACACTTCCCGCTCAGTAGACCTCTTAGCGAGCTGCAGCAATGCTCACAAGAATCAAGAAAGCTCCTGACCGATAACTTACCAAGGTACTTGTCGCACGCATCCCCGACAAACTCCGGGAGGACTATCGGCGGATCCAGGCAGACAGGCAGAGTGCGTGGCACGCCGCCGACATCGTCAAGTTCCGGTAATACTCGGGCTTCCCGCAGCAGCAGCCACGGCGGACAAAAAGGCAGCAGGTTCTTCCAGGCAGTTCACTCGCCTTCGCGATGGATCAGCCGCACAGTTCCGTGGCTGCCGCTGCCTAGAATTGCTAAATTCTTCTAAAATTACAGTTGTGAAGATGACAGGAAAGGGATGCGTCATTATAAGAATTGTTTGTCGTCTTCCTGATCCCGCTTGTGCTCCTTTTCGTACTCCTCCTCCTCTTCCTCCTCGTAAAGACTTCAGTGTCTGTTGATGTTTTGTCTTTCTTTGTATTCCTTTATATTCCTCCTCCCCCATCCTCTTCCTCATCCTCTCCATCCTCCTCCTCCTCCTCCTTTTATTCATGCAAGTGAGACGACGAGGAAGTTCCACAATTCGTTTCGGTGACAAAACATTAAGCCAGCTGCATGTCCTCGCGGTGGTGGGCAGGGCCAGGTCTGCGGTGTCCAGGATCCCAGCGAGCAACACAGAAGCGTCAAAAGGAGCCCTGCTTACAGAATGCAGCCAGGAGCATCATGGTGTGAAACATGTATGTGTTTCATACAGGGACTAATACATTTAGGCCTGACGGATTCTTGTATCTTCCTTTATTTTCTTTTGTTCGTATGATGATGGCAGCCGCTCACTATTACAGCAGGTCTACCAAGGCAAGGTCTACCAAGTAATTGCCCGGAGCCGAAAGAATGTGGTGTATGGCGTGATGGCAGGAAAAATCGTTCTTTAAATGAATACAAGAAAACAACTGAGTATGTTTTTGCACTGGAAACCACAATCTGTTATGAAAAAGTTTGCAATTTTCTCCATTATTTTAGAAATACAATAATAGAAAATTATAAAGAAAATAATCGGCACAAATAAGCCCCATCGAAAACACGCACACACACACACACACACACACACACACACACACACACACACACACACACACACACAAAGCACAAAAGAGTTGTGCTCTTCTTTCAAATGGCTACCTTATTGTGGAGTTGGAGGCCGCTGGATGACATCAACATCCACATACTCACGCCCTCTGGCTGGCCGGGTGACTCGCGAGGAGCACACCTGTTCATCATGGCTTTCGTCTAAAATGAAGACCACGAATCACTACTTAACCATACAGAGTATTGCCGCAGCAGGTGCCGCGCCGTGACGCGGGTGCCTGCTATTCCTGTACTCGCACATGCCCGCTCCTCGCGCAGGCCCGGCTTGGGTAAGGAGGGAAGGGCGTCCCGGCGTGAGGAGCAAAGGAAGCCGGGGGCAAACTGAGAGTGAGGGGAAACACCAATGAGGAAAGAGGCAGGTTAGGGCTACTGGGATCGGCTGAAGGCGACGAGGAACAGACGAGGCAAAGGGACGACCAGCCTGGACGTGGCGGGTGCTGCTGCAGGCTGAACACTCCTTGCCACCCACTCAAAGACAGGACAACACGATTACTTTTAATGAAAGTTGACAAGTCTTAGAATAGCCATAGTCTACATTTCTATGAACAGAAGTCGTGTCTATCGTTACCCCTCGGGCGCGCCACCCCACCGTGCCCAGGCCGCCATGCTGGTGAATCTCCCTCCCGCCGAGTCGCAGCACCCTCAGCTGGCGGGAAGGTTGAATGCATCGGTAGCTGCCTTCCAGCTTCGCTCCCTCCCTGACTGCACGAGCACAGCCACTCACCGAGACGTCAATGTGGCTCAAGAAGACATTTGATTTCCAGGACATGATTTGTACCCAAGTCTGTGAGCGGAAAGGACATGAGCCTCGGATCAGGTAGGCTGCTTGTATCTGCTTTATCATATTAACGTGAAGCAGAGAAACCAGTATACATTCACAGGATACTTTTTACTGCCTGTCAACAACTTGTATTATATATGACGCAGACACGCAGGCAGACTCTATCATGTGCATATTTGGCGGTGGTGTTTTGGAATGATCATCTCTCCCCACCTATCACATTGTTAAGGCAACGACCCTGCAGGCTCCCAGGTACAGGCTGGATTGGCGGTACATCAGGGGACGGCTGGGTTACCAAGTTTCTATTGACGTAACACTTTTAAGGAATGCTGTCTTGATTTTCGCTTTGCTCCAAAACTAAGACACTTTATTTATTTATTTTTTTTTTTTTTCAGAATATTAATAATGTCCTTTTTCGTCTTCCTTGGTGCATTCATCCATTCCATCCATCCACCCATCCATCCAGTGTCTCCGGGCCCTCTATTTCCTGGCGTTGTTTTGGTTAATGTTGCTCTCTTTATTCTTCTCCCTTTTGTCCTATAGTCCCGCGCCCTTCATTCTCCCCTCGCTTCCCTTTCCCCCTGCGGCAAGGCCCCATCACTCCCATTTATTGCAGTTCACCACAATATTGACGCGCCATGGTCTCCCTCCCCTGCTAGCCCTGCCAACTTAGCCCTAAACAAGAAATACTGTTCCCCCTCTCCACTGAACCAACACTCGCAGCAAGCCTGACCTCAAGACTCAAGAACCTCGCGTCTAACACCTCATGTCCGTCAAAGAGTGGTATCCAACCCGACATATTTGCTTCAACTCGCACTACAAAGGCTCCCAAGGCGTCATCAAACAATACTAGCGACTTTGGAGAGTGGCAACACTGGTTCAATACCCTTAGGTCATACTTGGGCTGGTGCGTCTGACCGCCAGTTGATTATCAGGAGGGATTGTGGTTGTAGTGGTGGTGGTGGTGGGAGGCCTGAAAATGGTGGTGGAGTGAGGAAGAAGGGCTCATGCTGGGAGCTCTGATAGGGTTGTGTGGGGTGGGTGCGACAGGGCGACTCCTGGAGCTGTGGCAAGAAGTGTTCGGTAGCGGCAGGTTTCGTGGTGCTGTCGTGTGTTGTGTTGAAGCCGCCTGAGTGTGGCATCTGGTCCCGAGGCAGACGTATGAGTATGAGCCGACACATTATGTTGGTGCCCCACGCGAGCAATGGGGAGCAGCGACAGGGTGCGTGCGGCAGCAACTCCTGAACCCCCTGCAGGCTGTGGAGTCTGGCAGGATGAATGTGACGCTGCGCTTCTCTTGTCTTGCTGCCTCAGTTTCGTCTCCAGCGATTTGGCTTGGTTGGTCTCGTTGTTATAGTTGTTACACACACATACACACACACACACACACACACACACACACACACACACACAGATAAATATAGATAGATAAATATATAGATAGATAGATAGATAGATAGACAGATAAAGATATTTTGTTCACCGCAGCCTGGAGGTACTACATAAAAATAATCATTCAATAAACAAACACACACAAAAAAAAATGTTACTAATATTCTTGCAGAATTCCATAATAAAAAACACCAATAAAAAGTAAAATGAATAAATAAATACGGTGGAGATTATTATCACTGAGAAAGTTGTTAGAATACGAACTTTATTACAAATATGGCCAACTCAATCAAGATCCTGCACATCAAAGTTAACACATCGACGCCCACGATTCCAGACAAGTGGCGGTGTGCACGGCGTCCAGACACAACCCTCACCTTCCTGACATCCAGCACACAGCTCGCCAACCTCCGACAGATCCACAAAATTTATCTTCCAAGTTCCCCTATCCTTACTTTTCCTGGTCTCCCTTCTTATCCAAGTTTCAATGCATGGCGGAAACAGGAGTCACTAGTCTTCAGCAATGCATCAGCAAGTGAGCCTCTGAGCTGCTGAGGGCGACAGAGGCGAGGCAACGCGGGGAACTCCAGGAACCTCTGAGATATATGCATCTGCCAATCCACCAACAAATCTTTCTACATTATTAATCTGCTTCGTGCGATACATTTGTTTGTAAAGTCAAATAGAGCGCAGCCTTCAAGCGCACATGAATCTGCCTTGAATCTTTTTGAAGTGACCATAATTATCTGGCAAACGTAAAATTGCTCGATTTATTAAGCATCGCAAGAAAACCTATAAGTGAGTTGACCGGCAGAGCAGTCTCGTAGCTAGGCCGTTTTCCTCGGATACCGGAGTTCTGTTGAAGCCCCATCACCTTGGCTATCTATTTATGGAAGGCCTTGGACTAGATGACATTTGTATTTGAAATCAATCTAGACATCACCATCACCAACAGTAGGCCTGTGATTGCACCACGAAATTGATGTCACTTCAGCGGCCTAATCTTAAAGCAGATAAATAATTAAGTAAATAAATAAATACATAAATAAAACACTTTCAGATGTGGATAACCTTATACTGATAAAAATTACTTTATATCCTAACTATCAACAAATTCCATAGCACACAAACATCAAGTATTACTCATGACGGACTGTCGATTTTTTCTTTTTTTTTTCTTTTGATGGGAGAGGATCACATAGAAGTTTTCCGTAACTATAGCCATACAGAATCATAAGCAAAGCATTCTTCCTTTGAGGAGGTGAAGCAAGGTGACAGTGTTTAAGTGACGGTGTGGCGGTGTCCAAGTGAGAGTGAGTGTGTTCAACTGAGAGCGTCTAAGTAAGGGTGAGATCATCTAGATAGCAATGAGGGTATCCAGGTTCATAAAGTTCACAAGTTTACTGCCATACTTTTGAATTAGACAGAATTTATAATGATCTACATTTTGTCAGGCATTAGTCCGCCGAGCAGCTGCTGCCTGGCGAACAGGAACAGTACACAAGATATTGCAAATATATAAAAGGTAGATGAGGGAGTCTAGGTGGAACATCTAAATGGGGATGAGTGTCGAGGTGACTCCAGGTGAGGGCGGTGGTGAAGATGAGGAGAAAATCAAGGCAAGTTCTCCCGCACACAGTAGCCAGAGGGCGGTGGGGGAGAAGAACTTTGGCTTTCAAATTAAAACTATGAAAGGAGGAAAAAAATCACAGCAGAGCCGAAATCTCCTGGGCCGGAACAACCAGCAGCCGTCTTGGTGGAAAATACGGCGGCTCACCCAAGGCAGCACAAACATGATCTGCATAAATGTTTTACTGGAATAACACACACAAATTTGATATCGTGTTTCTTCGCCCACCAGCCCTGAGAGGGAAAATAATTCACGGGGACAGAGAAAAAATACAGATTCCCTTTCCCTTATTTTTCCCTGCATCTTGAACTATGCCTACGAGATACGAGTCCATAAAAGAGAATAAAAATATACGATCCTGCCTTTTCCCTTCTCTTGTAAATTCGGGAAACAAGAGTATTTTTGTGTAAATTAATGTAAACTGGAAGCGGCAAGCCTCTGACCCATGTTGACCTGACCCCGCCCGCTGTGTCGGCCTCGGGGCGGGAACAAACATGGCGGCGGGTCCAGGGGGGTGAAGGAGGGAGGGAAGGAGGGGGAACAAGGCCTCTGACGTGTTGAGGGAGGAAAGGCACCTTTTTCTCTCCCTCCCAGTTAATGGAGGCAAAAATTCCACGGTTACTTCTTCAGTGTCGTTTCATTTTTATATTTTTATATTGCTCTCTCTCTCTCTCTCTCTCTCTCTCTCTCTCTCTCTCTCTCTCTCTCTCTCTCTCTCTCTCTCTCTCTCTCTCAACACTCACCATCACACAAGGGCTGTTCTCCTCCTCTTCCTCTTCCTCTTCCTCTCCCTCTCTCTCTCTGAAACATGAAGTAAAGTAAAACTGAATGCATTCAGCAAAACAATACTACATACAAGCATATATATGAATAAAAAAAGAGCACAGCACACGACCACGTATAAAAACCAACAAAATATAATTGAATATATCACTTCACGAAATAACTTAACGCTGTCATCACACTGTAAACATTTAAATTCAGTTGCAGGATAAAAACACTCATATATTTACTTTCATCCTGTTTATTTTATCAATGTTTGTTTTCATGCACTTTTGATTCGCGCCTTTTCACAGCACGCACATCGCTTACATTTACGTGCCATGCAAGACTCAATTATACAATAGCTACGTGCATTATTGTTTCACCTCATGATACTGGCTCTGTTCATAATAATAATAATAATACGTATCGCTCTGTAGGATCTTGTTGTTGTTGTTGTTCTTGTTGTTGTTGTTGTTGTTGTTGTTGCTGTTTTATCAGGGCTCACCGCAACGGCAACACTCACGCCACAAGAAAATAGCTCGTGGAATATATATCTGACGAAAAAATAAAATTCCCGCTTGAAGGTACACGGCTTGGGGCTAAAGATTTTATTATTTAACACAAACACCCGCAGGCCGGAGGGAGAGAGGGACGGTGGAGGGAAAAGGAGGGACGGCGGAGGAATGGTACAGGCGGATGAGAGACAGAGAGAGGCATGGAGGAAAGGATAACAGGTAGGTAGTATAAAGGTGAAGAGAAACAGCAAGAAGCAAAGTTGCTAACATGCTTCAAACATGCATAACGATGTCATCAATGCGTGCGTGTACATGTGTGTGTGTGTGTGTGTGTGTGTGTGTGTGTGTGTGTGTGTGTGTGTGTGTGTGTGTGTGTGTGTGTGTCTGCGCGTGCGTGCTCGGCCTAGAGTGAAGGAGAGATAACACTCATGACCGCTCCTGACGCCGCCGCCGCCCAGAAGCTCCCGCCCCCCGTGCCTCGTGTCCCTGGCGGAGTGTTCCTTCTGCCGCTGCCTCTTATGGATATTGCCAATGTGCATTTTGGTGAAGAGGCTTCGAGGTCATTTGCATAATAGATCAGGGCGTCTTGTAGTGTGCCTTAAAAGGGCCCGTAAATCTGGCCACGGTATTCGGACACAAGATTGGTCACAGCCGATGTATTATTCCAGCTGGATGAAGGCGCGCCCGCTCCTCCCGCCATCTGTCCGCGTTAACATGAATTACCGGGGAATATGGCGTGAAGAGTCTGAACCAACGAGCACACCGCCTCCCTTATCACCCAATATCCTGGCCATCCTTCTCCCCGGCTACGGTAGGATCCATCCCGGGCTTCCTCAAGACGGTGGGTTAGGTCATTAGGGGCGGGGAGCTCCCCCCTGACGGATCCCGAAGGAGAGCCAGGGAGACAGAAGCTAATAGCCTGTACAGATCCCGCCGCACATGCTTCACTTGCCGCGTGTATTTCATTACTCGCCGCGGCATTTAAATACAAGGGAGCCATCAGAGGGATTAGCTGCACGGTGACTGGGCGAGAGGCAGGGGAGGCGGGGAGGCGCGGGAGGCAGGCGAGGGGCGGCGGCGGCTCTTAACTCGTCCATCTCAGGGAGTCGGGTTACAGGGCCCAGCGAAAGTTACTGCTGCTGCTGCTGCTGACCCTGCTGCTGCTACTACTACTACTACTATTCATGCTACTGCTGTTGACCCTACTGTTACTACTACTACTACTACTACTACTACTACTACTACTACTACTACTACTACTACTACTACTATTACTACTACTACTATTACTGCTCACGCTACTGCTGCTGACATTACTACTACTACTATTACTACTCATACTACTGCTGCTGACCCTACAACTACTACCACTACTACTACTACTGCTAACGCTACTGCTGCTGCTGACCATACTGCTGTTACTACTACTACTAATACTATTCATAAAACTGCTGTTGTTGTTGCTGCTGTTGCTGACCCCACTGCTACTACTATTGGTCTTACTCCTGCTAATTATGCTGGTAACCGTACTACTAATTATAAAACTTGCAGTAGTAGTAGTAGTAGTAGTAGTAGTAGTAGTAGTAGTAGTAGTAGTAACAGTAGTAGTATTAGTAGAAATAGCGTCATCATCATCATCATTATCAGCAGAAGCATCAGCATTAACAAAAACAGTACCCGCAATGCCAATACTTTCATCAGTAACAACAAGAACATCAGTAACAACAGCAACAACAACAGAAATAACAACTACAACAATTACAACAACAATTACAACAACAGGAACAACAAGAATTGTAGTAATATTATTATTAGTAGTGGTAGTGGAGAAAGAGGAAGAGGAAAAGGAAGACGAAGAGGAAAAGGAAGAAGAAGAAGAAGAAGAAGAAGAAGAAGAAGAAGAAGAAGAAGAAGAAGAAGAAGAAGAAGAAGAAGAAGAAGAAGAAGAAGAAGAAGAAGAATAGAAAGACGAAGGATAGGAGGAGGAGGAGGAGGAGGAAAACAAGAAAAAAAAACAAGAGAAAATATTAAAAGGAAGAAATAAAAAAGAAGAAAAATAAGAAAAAGAAAAAGGTACGAGGTATCATTAACGGTGTCATTAAATCACACATTCCACACCAAGACAACGTGACACACAGCAATGCCACACCACTCAGGGCGACACTGCCATTCCTCTTTACTGCCTCCCTACCTCCCTACCTCCTTCACGCTTCCCCTTTCCCCCTCATTCCCATTACTCCCCCACCTTATCCCCCTATCCTCTACTTACCCTTTCCTCCCTTCCTCCTCTCCACCCGACTACTCCCCACCCTTCCTCCATCCCTTGGTCCTAATGCGTCGCCCACCTCCAGTGATCGTTACTTGATGCCCAAATACTCAACATTCTTGGGCTCAGAGCCACTTAGGAGGTACCTGCGGCCCCTCATTAGCTGGCTGCTTCAGGTACCTGCTGCCCTGAAGTACCTGCTGACTTCAAGACCTGCCTAATGTTTTATAATTTAACCTTAAAACGCAGGGAAGGAGACCCAAAGCATATCGAGGAGAGAGAGAGAGAGAGAGAGAGAGAGAGAGAGAGAGAGAGAGAGAGAGAGAGAGAGAGAGAGAGAGAGAGAGAGAGAAAGCGAGAGTGGGTGGTTGGATGGGTGACTGTGTGTGTGCGCGTGTGTGTATCTTATCTGAGGGCTTAGAAAGAGTACTATTTCTTTTTCTAACACCAAAAATTGATTTAAAAGTAAAACCTTCCTCGGGCGTGTGGTGTGGTGTAGTGAGGGGCGGGGCGGGGCGGGGCGGGGTAGTGAGGCGGGGCGGGGGCGGGGCAGGATAGGACAGCGGTCTTCCTGGCCAGTAATCTTGACAACCCGGAGGACAACCTTAACCACACACCTTGCCTGTGCCCACACACGCTTCATTTGTTCCGAAAGACGCCGCCCAACCCTTCCCCTGGCCCCTCCCCGCCTTGCCCCTTCTGGCGGTGGAGTGATCAGAGGGCGGTCCCACTTTTACTCCCTCTCCCCACGCCCCGACATCTCCTTTTCCTCTTTCTCCTCCCCCTCCTCCTCCTTCTCCTCCTCCTCTTCACCCTCATCCCCCTCATCCTCCTCCTCTCCCCCCTTCTTCTCTTTCTTGTCCTAATTTTTCTCTTCATTCATACCCCTTCTCTTCTTTTTCCTCTTCTTCCTGCGCTCCTGACCCGCCTCCTTCTTTCGGTTCCCCATATCTTCTTTCTCTCATTCACTTGTACTCTCTCTTTCTCCGCCCCTCTTCTTCTCTGTCTTCACTTCCTTTTTATTTTCTTCCTCATTTTTCCCTCTCTTTATGTTCTCTAAAACCCTCCTCCTCCTCCTCCTCCTCCTCCTCCTCCTCTACATACATCATCTTCCTCTCATCCATTTCTCTCTCTCTGATCCACATCCCTGTCTGTTTGTCATCAGTTTCACTTTGGTTCATCCTCACCTGTCCCTTTATCCGTCACCGCTGCCTGTCTCCTCCTCCTCCTCCACCTCCTCCTTCTCCTCCTCCTTATCCGCCAGTCTCCGCCAGACAACCATCGCTGGATTGGAGGCCGGCGAGGCGAGTGCTGATGGAAAGGCAAGGCGATAACCCCTTCTTGACCCTCTCCTCCTCATCCTTTCCCTCCCGCCCTTCCCTTCCCTTCCCTTCCACTTGATAGCACCACACTGCCCTTTAAGTCCAGCTGGTCCTCCTCCTGTTTCCTCTGATGTCTTCCTAAGGTGCCGTCCACGGTCCCTCTCCTCTCCCCTTCCTTCCTTCCTTCCTTCCTTCCTCTCTCTCTCTCTCTCTCTCTCTCTCTCTCTCTCTCTCTCTCTCTCTCTCTCTCTCATGTTACTCCTGTTTCTGCTTCCTGGTCTTCTCCGAACTGGCATGTTTTCAAACTTGTCTCTGTTCTTTGATATTTTTTTTTTTTTACGATTGTCACTATTTTTCCTTTTTCAAGTTTTCTTTTGTCTTCATCTTTTCACTAGAATAAGCAAAAAAAAAAAAAAAAAAAATCAACACTAAAAAAGCACAGTCCATGATTTTTACAGCCACCTCACAATCAAGAGACAGGGAATAAAAAAGGACGGATTTTCAAATGTAGGATGTTTTGAAATGGAAGTATAATGATAGAAAGCGTTTAAGAGTGGCCCGTGATTAAGAAACCATGTCAGGAATAGCTGTGAGAAACTTAAGGTCAGAATTTCAACTTAACATTTTTTTTTTCTTTTTTTTTTGGCTTCTCAGTTTCCACTCAGTCTACAAGCAACAATCTCACCCTTACCTACACAAGTTTCTGAATAAATGCTACAATTTTCCCACGCAACATTCAAAGTTCTTCAGGACATATAACTTGTTCAATAATTTCAGTCTTATAGTTCTTTCTGTTCCTCTCTTTTGTTCAGTCAGTCAGTTAGTCAGTTAGTCAGTCCACTCCTGTACCAATCACGCCTCTCTCTCCTGCTGTTCCTCTTCCCGCCCCGGCACTCCTTCCTCCCTCCCTCCCTCCCTCCCTGTCTGCCACTGAGGTCTTCCCGCTCCTCTCACTTCATCACCGAGACTGAAGGGAAAAGTTGAACGGAAGTTTGGAGGAGAGAGTCGCTGAGAGAGAATAATGTGAACGGTGCACTGAGTCAGAGGAGTTGGGTGGAGCTGGAAGAGGAAGGAGGAAGAGAAAGAGGAGGAGGATAAAGAAGAGAAGGAGGAAGTGAAGAGAGATGTGAAGGAGGAAGAGGTGAAGGTGCTGCAGGAAGAGGAGTGGAAGAGGAGATGGAAAAGGAGGGGAAAAAATGAGAGGGGGGGGGAAGAAGATGAAAGAAAATACAGAATAAATGAAAAGGAATGTCGGAGCGAGAAGAAGAAAACAACAACAACGACAACAACAACAACAACAACAACAACAAGGAAGAACAATAAAGAAGAAGAGGAAAAGAACAAGAAGAATAAGAACAAGAACAAGAACAAGAACAAGAAAGAAAAAAAAAGAAAAATACGAAAAAAAAACAAATATACAAACACATGTGATCTTAATGACACCGTAATGGAGGTGGTGCCTGTGGTAACTATGGTGGTGTTGTTGGTGGAAGGGTGAAGGCTGGAGCTGTGAAAGGGGGGGAAGTGGGTACAGTGGCAGTGGTGGTGATGGAGTGACGGTAGTAGTGGTGAAAAGACAGGAAAGACGGAAAAATAGTAATCCAGAGAGAGAGAGAGAGAGAGAGAGAGAGAGAGAGAGAGAGAGAGAGAGAGAGAGAGAGAGAGAGAGATAAGATACAAGAAATGAGATAAAAAATTAACCGACTTTTTATTAACATTTCACCTCCTTCTTCCTCCTCCACCTCCTCCTCTCCTTCTCCTCCTCCTCCGATAATTGAGAGTTCTGGAATCAGCGTGGGTTTATCTCGGCTCCATGGCAGGCGGGCGGCGAAGGCAAAATGACAGTGTCACTGGACTTCTCCTAAGTGGCCCTTGTGTGTGTGTGTGTGTGTGTGTGTGTGTGTGTGTGGATGCAAGGTTACGAAAAGAGTAAACCATCCTTTAGATAGATAAATAGATAAAATGTACCTATTTCACCCATATTTCTTTGTCCCCCCCTCGTCTCTCTCTCTCTCTCTCTCTCTCTCTCTCTCTCTCTCTCTCTCTCTCTCTCTCTCTCTCTCTCTCTCTCTCTCTCTCTCTCTCTCTCTCTCTCTCAACTTATAATCACAGGGGATCGGAAACTCTTTGAAAGCAGCAGATTTCAAAGGTCGGAATTCTCAGATAGAACAAATATAGGTATTATTTCTGACGAGTGTGTTATTGTGGGCCTTCCTGGCGCTTCGGGCTGTTGGTTCTAGAAGGAGAAGGAGGAGGAAGAGGAGGAGGAGGAGGATGGACAGAAGGACAGACTAAAAAAAAAGAAAAGAATAGAAAAAAAAACTCACTGTTGCAGGAAAATTTGTGACCGAAGAACGACCCAAAAGAAAAGAGGAGTGATGAAAAAAAAAAAAAAGATGTGAGAAAGATGGAAGGTGGAGGGCGGGGGGGAGGCGGGGGGCGGGGCGAAAAAATACGAAAGGAGATGAAAGGAAGGAAGAGAGTAAAAAAAAAAAAGAAGAAGCGTGGGGGTAAAAGGAAAGAAGGAAGGTAAATGAAGGGACGAAGTTGTAGCGAGAAAAACATGAAAAGATTACACCAATAAAATTACCAAGGAAGAGAACAAGTATAAAGAGAGTGAGAGGAGGAGGAGTGGAGGAGTGGAGGAGAAAAAAGGGAGAGGAAAAAGAAAAGATAGTAAACAAGATGAAGAGAGGAACTACAGAAGGCAAAAGATGGCGAGGATGAAGAGAGGAGGACCCTTGAACAGCCTTACGAAGAGGAGGAGGAGGAGGAGGAGGAGGAGGAGGAGGAGGAGGAGGAGGAGGAAGAGGAGGAGGAGAAGGAGGAGAAATAAAAAAAAAGTTCATGAGGAGAGCAGTATATAATAATCTTCACAACGAACATCACCACCATCATCATCACCATCATCATCATCATCATCATCATCATCGTCATCATCGTGATCGTTGTCGTTGTAACACAATCGACGCTGTATTGTGGGGAGTGTGTCTGGTTTGTGTCATCTTTTTTTGTGGTCTCGGTAACAACGCATGTCCCTCGTCCTGGCCTGCACCGCTCTCCGACCAATTGAGGCTCAGGGAAGGCTCAACACAGTCCCTGATTGGCCAGGTGGTGTTGGTCTTGGGCGAGGCTCCCAAACGCCATCTTCTGTGCGTGGGAAGGGTACGAGGGTTGGGGGAAAGGAGGGGAAGTGAAGGGGAGAGTAGAGAGGCAAAGGAAGGGCAAAGAAGAAAAGGATAGATGGGAAGGGGAGGCTATAATGAAGTAACGACTTGAGAGAATGACAGGAAATTAAGGGAAAGTGAGGCGGGGGACATCCGAGAAAGAGGGAAAAGGAAGGGTGAAGAAGACGAGGGTTGGTGGGTGAGAAGGGGGAGCTATTGTATTAAAGGTGTGAGGGTAAGACAAAGAAAGGAAGTGAGGTACATATTACATAATTTGCAGGTGTATATTTGCAAGTATATTTGAATAGAAGCGACGTTTATCACAGAGTTCCGTGATTCATTTGACCGTTCCTTTATCTTACTGGTACTCTAGGCGGACTGCAGCTTGCCACCTCATTAGTATTCCCGCTCATTATTACAGCGACACGAAGGTCCTCAGCTCCCCGGGGAGAGTGACGCCCCACCACCACCCCTCAGCTCGCAGACCACCGCCGCCGCCACCGTCTCCGCCGCCGCCTTCTGTGAGGAACGAAGGACTCTGAACCCTCTCGTGTCCCAATATTTTCTTTACAATTTTTGAGTAAAGTTTCAGCGAGTGTCCGTCCACATCACAAGCCGCGCCTCGCCCCGTGCACTGTGCTGGGTCTGAGTTCGTGACGATTTTACATGATTTTATACATTTCTTCAGCTTCTCTATCTTTAATATCTTATTCTCTTCCTCATTTTTTTTCCTCTCTTCCTGTTCTTCAAAACTCTTCTCCTCCTCCTCTTCTACAGACATAATCTTTCTTTCATTCATTTCTCTCTCTCTTTCTCTGATCCACCTCGCCGTCTGCTTCTCTGTCTTCAATTCTTTTCCTATTTTTTTAAAACCATCCTTCTCCTCATCTTTCTCTTCTACAGACATAAGCTTCCTCTCATCTATTTTCTCTCTCACTGACCCACCTCCCCGTCTGTTTCCCTGTCTCCATTTCCACTTCAGTTCATCCTCACCTGTCCTTCTATCACATCAAGTATTTCGACACCGGCAGTACATTGGCTTCTAATCTGGCATTGCCTCACTAAGAGCATCCACGCCACTACGAATGTGCAGCGTGACACACTACCTTGAAAAACTGAGACGTGACAAAAGATTACTGCTGGTGTGATGGAGTGAGTGTGTTGGGTACGAAGTGTGTTGGGTAGTGATGAAGAAGGCAGCCCGTGGTAGTGGTGGTGATGGTGATAATGAGAGAGGTAGGTAGAGACTATTACTTATTTGTTTATGTAAGGGAGGGGCGACGCGTCCAAGCCAAGGAACTGGAGAGTCTCTTGCCTGTGACGCCGCTACTGCTGAGATCATTAATAACTAGAATACTCAGGGTCTCTCTCTCTCTCTCTCTCTCTCTCTCTCTCTCTCTCTCTCTCTCTCTCTCTCTCTCTCTCTCTCTCTCTCTCACACACACACATCTATATATTTGTCTGTGTCTATCTATCCATTTTATTTTATCTACTTATCTACCTACCTATCTATCTATCTATTTATCTATCTACCTATCTACCTATCTCTCTGCCAATGATGGAAGTAATGAGTGTATGTATGTATGTAAGCATGAGCAAGTGAATAAATGAACAGGTGAGTGAGTGAGTGAGTGAGTGAGTGACCCTTCGAATTGATATCCTACCCAGCACAGAGATTTTGGTGCCTCCAGGATGACCCTCAAGCGTTACTCCAGCGTGGCAAGGCACCGTGGTGAAGATTATGAGGTCTGAAGGTGGACGAGGAGAGGCTGTGGAGGGGAGGGAGGGAAGGGAGGTGAAAACTCGGAGGAGAGATAACAGGAATTAACCACAAGATTTCGTGAGACTACATGAAAGGCTGTAATGGTATGATTCTCTCTCTCTCTCTCTCTCTCTCTCTCTCTCTCTCTCTTTCTCTCTCTCTCTCTGAAGGACAGCCGACAAGGGAGACAAGAGCCGCAGGGAGATAATGAGACAAGAGACTGACCAGGACAGGAGTATTGTCAACACCCTTTCCTCTTCCCCGTTCCTTTCCTTCCTCCTCTTCCTCATCCTTCTTCTCTCCTCCACCTCCTCCACCACCCCTCACACACACACACACACACACAGACACACACACACCACCCTTTCTGTCCGATTCTCTTCCCAATCTCTATCTCCTCCTCCCTTCCTCCATCCCTCCTCCCTCTCCCTCTCTCGTCTCCTCCTCCAGTAGTTACCAGACCACAGATATTCGCGCAGATTAATGATAAATAACACTAACTCTCGTGATTTGCATGCCGTCCAACCTGTCAAGCTCCTGCCTCGCCCTCCCGTCTCGCAAGCCGCCATCACCCTGGGGCGCGGGTGTTCCTTGCATCAGTGAGGAGAATGAGTTAATCCCATCCTCTCTCTGCAACAGGACGCCGCCGCTACAGCCGAACGCGAAAATAAGAGACCGGGAAGTGGAGCGGCGTGCGGGGGTATCAGAATTCAGGGACTGGCGAGCAATAAAATAAATCACATTTGACACACTGGCTGGGCCGCGGTCAAGCTCGCCTCTCTCTCTCTCTCTCTCTCTCTCTCTCTCTCTCTCTCTCTCTCTCTCTCTCTCTCTCTCTCTCTCTCTCTCTCTTCTTCTTCTTCTTCTTCTTCTTCTTCTTCTTCTTCTTCTTCTTCTTCCACTAGTACCTCCTAGCTTATATCAACTGATGGCTTCCCTTGTAATCTGTGTTTTCATTTTGTGTGTTTGTATGTGCTTGGCTTACGTCTCTTTTCATTGTGTGTGTGTGTGTGTGTGTGTGTGTGTGTGTGTGTGTGTGTGTGTGTGTGTGTGTGTGTGTGTGTGTGTGTGTGTGTGTGTGTGTGTGTGTGTGTGTGTGTGTGTGTGTGTGTGTGTGTGTGTGTGTGTGTGTGTGTGTGTGTGTGTGTGTGTGTGTGTGTGTGTGTGTGTGTGTGTGTAAGTCCCTGTTCACTGTGATTTTTTTTTCCCTCTCTCTTAGAATTACAATAAAAATCCACTCTAAGAAACGAAAGCAAATTGCTAATGCATACGAAAAATGCAACATCTTCCACCACCACCAGCACCACCACCACAACCACCACCACCACCACCACCACCACCACCTCCTCCTCCTCCTACCTGGGGCAGGTCGCATGGCAGACGACCGCCCAATCACCATATCGTGGGGGTCGGGGGGGGAGGGGGTGATCTCTCCGCCTTATACGGAGAGGACCAGCCAATCACCTGATCCCCCCCCTAGAGGCCCCCACCCCCTCCCTCACTGCCTTACTTGGAGCCGTAAATATCCCGCGAAGTGCTACTGTGTGGTGGGCCAGCTGCTGCCGCGCCGCGCCACACCACACCACCGCAGGAATCACCACCACCATCAATTCAGCCTAGCTAGAGTGGTCTGTTTGTCGTTTAATGTGGATTTTTTTTTTTACTCAATTATTTATTTATTTATTTATTTATTTATTTATTCATTTACTTGTATTTGTTTATTTCTTCGTCGGTAGTCCAGAGATAACTTTATTATTATTTCCTTGTGATGTGATATTTTGTTGTTTATTTATCTATTTTTTTTTTTTTACAGTAGGATAAAGGTAACTTATTTATTATTAGTGGTGTGATGTTATTGTTATTATTTTATTTATTTATTTATTTATTTATTTATCTATTTTATTTATTTTTTATTCATTTATTTGGTTTTTTTTTTGGGGGCCGGTAGTCCGAAGATTAGTTATTTTTCTAATATTATTTCCCGGTGGTGTGATGCATATATATATATATATATATATATATATATATATATATATATATATATATATATATATATATATATATATATATATATATATATATATATATATATATATATATATATATATATATATATATTTTTTTTTTTTTTTTTTTTCTAATTCAATTTCAACTCCTTTTTTTTATTTTTCCTCCGGTACAAAGTTTTTTTTTTTCCTAGCGTCACAAATTTATCTTATTTTGATATTGATACGAGCTTAACTTTCCCCTGTGGCACAACGTTAATATATATTTTCCTTTTTCCCAGTGACATTAACTTCACACTTTTTTTTTTTTTTCTTATTTTAGTGGTTGAAATTTCATCTTTTTCTTTCATAGCTTATATGAGACTTGCTTTTTTTTCTTCTTCTTCTTCTTCTTCTGACACAGGGTTGATATTCTTTCCATGGGGTTCAAACTTAACTTTTACCTTTTACCAACACACAACTTTTTTTCCCCCAGCAGCAAACACTTGACATTTTTTTTCACAACCAAAAGACAAAAAAAAAAATTCTGTCCATAACAACTCGCACTTCCGCTCCGTCATCGCCATAATTACTGACGTCAATCAAGCCACCAGTAATTTTCCTCTCTCTCTCTCTCTCTCTCTCTCTCTCTCTCTCTCTCTCTCTCTCTCTCTCTCTCTCCCTCTCTCTCACAACCATCACACCAACACTACACCTCTATCACCCTATATAAGGTAAGATGCAATGCCAACACCAACATCGAAGTAAATAACAATAGAAATTATACTCTCATCACCACTGACACCAATAATATAACTAGAATAACACCACCACCACCATCACCACCACCACCACCACTAACAGTAACAACAGCAATAACTACTACTACTACTACTACTACTACTACTACTACTACTACTACTACCACAATTCCTCTCATGAAAGCCACCATTACTATATATAAGGTTATCACCATCACCATCACTATCACCATCACCACCACCACCACCACCAGTCTCTTGAATATTCACAAGTGGATCATTGAACCGGATTTTTTATTTTTTTTTCTTGGGATGGTGATGATGATGATGATGATGATGATGATGTAGATAATGATGAAAGTGATGCTGTGATGTGTGTACTACAAACGTTTTCCTTCTTTTCCTCTGTCTAAGGTTATGACAGTAAAATTATTGATACCACCACCACCACCACCACCACCACCACCACCAGCATCATCATCGTCATCATTATTTTTATTATTTCATTTCATCTAAGTTCTAATTATTCATTAAAACAAAATGAAATGCGTCTCCATAAATTATTTCCAGGACGTTGATATGTTCATCTCCATCTTACTTTCTGGAGAGAGAGAGAGAGAGAGAGAGAGAGAGAGAGAGAGAGAGAGAGAGAGAGAGACCCAGACATACAGACGGGCAGAGAGCTAACATTTCCTTCTCTCGACTAACAAAATGCAGTCCAGTCTCTTTTGCATTCCCTCAGCCTCGTTAGTTTCTCTTCTTCGCGGTGACCTAAAACCACCGTTGTTTCTCTCTATACCTTAATTTTGGGATGGATGCAACTTTTAAGGTGCATTGCATTCAATAATATTCCCGTCACAGGTCGCCACGCCGGGTTCTGGTTCGGTCCTGCACGAAGCACGCGTCTTGCAAAACCCAAAGAAGCGCCTGCAGGTCTTGAGTGGATGGTGGCTCTTAACATCTCCGCCCCCTCATATGTCCAGGAGCTCCATAAGTAAGGCGTGTGTGGAAGCGGTGGATGAAAAAAAAAAACACTTATATTAATCTCAATGCTGTTATCAGGACCTTCTGCATCCTTGTCTTGTGGTGCCCTGTACTAAAATCTATGATATCACTGCAGACAGCGAGGTCATGCGGTCCTGGTTAGCATTACTTGGCAAATTACCTCTCCAGCTGATAAAACACCCGTGAGCCATAATCGAACTAACTTCCTGCACTCACTCGCTTCTAATTCTTCTCTTCCGTTTTTTTTTTTTGTTTTTTTTTTTATATGTGAATTTGATCTGTACCATCTTTGTCTTCATTTTCTTTTCATCCTCATCTCTCTTCCTTTTTCCCTTGTTTATTTCAGTTCACTTGTTCATCGTTCTTTACTAATAATTCTTCCTTTACACTTCACCTTTTTTTCCCGCCTCCACTGCCAGCTAAGCACTGCACCGCCAGCCAAACACCACGCACGTCCCTGGACTCGCCAAACGCACGCCGCTTCTGCTAAGGAGGAAGACCGGAATGTTCCGCCACTTCGCACTAACGAGTAACCAGCATTTCATTATTTCAAGTAATCTGCATTAATACTTTACAAGGAGTTATTTTCACCCCTCCCCTCTTCCGGTAAGTTATGAGATCAGCACCAGACTTCCGGGTGATTATTTAAACTGTACGTTGAGTTCTTTTTTTCTCTCTTTCTCTTTTTCTTATCTTTATTCACAGGAAGGGAAAGGGAACGGCCACACACACACACACAGGCACACACACACACACACACACACACACACACACACACACACACACACACACACACACACACACACACACACACACACACACACACACTTGCTGATCTTATTAAATATACACGATGAAAAAAATGATAACACATAGCTGAGAGTAATTCCATGATCTTTTAATAATCTCGAGGCCAACATGTTCTCTCTCTCTCTCTCTCTCTCTCTCTCTCTCTCTCTCTCTCTCTCTCTCTCTCTCTCTCTGAACGTGACAGCTTTACGAGAGTGATTTCTAAATTACACCGTTTCCTTGTTGCGTAATTTCTTTTATTTTCGTAGGAAAGGACACGCGCGTGAATAAATTAAGTTACTGCTTGGCATTATGAGGGACTGCATGATACACATTTATCTCGTTTAGATAAGAATAACAGGTGAGAAACAAGAAATAACAAGGCTCATTACTGTCCATGTGTCAAAAACATAATGCCAGCCAGGTGTGCGAAATGGAAGGAGGAGGAGGAGGAGGAGGAGACACCTACAACATTCAGGAAAAAGAGACGAGAGGCGGATGAAAAGAAACACATGGAAGGAGAGGAAGAGATCAGGTAACAGAACAGGTGATATTGTAGCTCAGCACACAATTACCTTTGTTATCCCGCACACCTTTGTCATGCTGCACGTGTGTTGTGAAATATTATTACCAAAACTACTACTACAAGGACATCTGTCTACTACCACTGCTACTATTACAACTACTACTACTACTACTACTAATGATAATAATAATAATAATACCACTACCACTACAAGAACATCTGTAACTACTACTATTTTAACAACAACAACAACTTCTGCTACTACTATTACTACTACTACTACTACTACTACCACTACCACAAGAACATCTGTAACTACTAATACTATTTTAACAACAACAACAACAACTACTACTACTACTACTACTACTACTACTACTACTACTACTACTGCCGCCCCTACATTCTTATCATATTTCCACACTTTCTCTCCTTCTCTATCGATCTGTCTTTATATTTGTCTATCTGTCTATCTGTCTGTCTGTCTGTCTGTCTAAATCTCTCTCTCTCTCTCTCTCTCTCTCTCTCTCTCTCTCTCTCTCTCTCTCTCTCTCTCTCTCTCTCTCTCAAGTAAGACCTTCCATGCTAATCTATAATGTAAAAACTAATCTAAAATAAAACAAACAATAATTACTCTTCATAAACGCAAGTATTTATGTGCTTGTTTAAGATCACGAGTATTAATGGCCCTGTATTTCTTGGTTTTTGTTTTTAATCAGTTATTTATACAATGTATCGTATTTCTATTGTTCTGCTGTATTATTATCAATTATTTATTTAAGCCATCTTTTTTCTCCTTGTTCATATCATTGAGAGAGAGAGAGAGAGAGAGAGAGAGAGAGAGAGAGAGAGAGAGAGAGAGAGAGAGAGAGAGAGAGACACAGACACACAGACAGACAGACAGACAGACAGACAGACAGACAGACAGACAGAGAAACAGACAAGACAAAGAAAAAAACGGACTGACACTCAAATAGGTAGACACAAACAGACAGACAGACAGGAAGACAGATATACAGACCAACAAGACGAACAGAGTCAGAAAGAGACCCAAAAACACACTCTCTCTCTCTCTCTCTCTCTCTCAGGCATGGGCGGGTGTTGGGCTGCCTCGGTAATGCTTCCTGAGCCGATAATTGACACAGGCGAGTGTTGGTCCCGCCTGGAGTGACTTGAGGGGGGGCGGGGTGGGGGTAGGCTTCCCAAGGGCCGCGGGGGGAACACAGTGTGGAGGGGAAAGATCCGATTCCCATAACACCTCTCCTTGATGCTTCTCTTCCTCTCCCTTTCTTCTTCTATTTTCCTATCTCCTCCACTTCTTCCTCCTTCTCCACTTCCTCCTCTGCCTTTTTTTTTTCTTTTCTTCTTCTTTGCCTCATCCTACCTCACCTACTACTGCTACTACTACTACTACTACTACTACTACTACTGCAATTAATAACTACCACTAGCATATTTTCCTCATTCATTTTCCATATTTTATGAATGTATCAATATTTTTTATCGGAATATATTTCGTACAACTTGCTTCATATGGTAAAAACACTCGCTTTGTTGATCATAACTTCACTGCATATTCCTTATTTACTCTCTAATCGTATTACACGACACTCTAATTCGATTATAATTTCAACAAATGACGAATTACTAATTAACACCGTCTTTTCTTTTTTTTTTTTTTTTTTTTTTTGCCTTCCCTACCCAACCCTCCTCTCCTCTCGGTTTCCCCCTGCATCCATCCTCCCCCTCCGTCCCCCTCCGCTTCCTCCTCGTGTAAGTATAAAGAGATTAAGTCCAAGTGGCATTGAGTCCCACAGAAGGTGTTAGAATCCTTGTTCCTCTTCATAAAGGGGATTTGATATTAAGGTGTTTGCTTACTGAAAACCCTCTCTCTCTCTCTCTCTCTCTCTCTCTCTCTCTCTCTCTCTCTCTCTCTCTCTCTCTCTCTCTCTCTCTCTCTCTCTCTCTCATCAAGAATCGCCAATATCTGTACGGAAGTGGAGGAATGGACAAGACCAGGGGGAGGAAGGGAGGAAAAGAGGCAAGGACGGAAGGAAGGAAGGGAAGGAAGGAAGGAAGGAAGGAAGGAAGCAGGTAGGGAAGCAAGCAAGTAAGGGTAGCGGAGGAAAGGGAGGAGGGGAGGGGAAAAGGAAGGGAAGGAGGGAAAGAGAGGGAAGAAAGCACGATTGAAAAATGTGATAGGAACAGGAGGGGAAAACACGAAACGAAAAGAGAAGTAAGAGCTTAAGGGAGAGAGGAAGTGGAGGAGGGGAAGAGAAGAGCGGTGAAAGGAAAGAAAGAAGGAAGGAAGGAGAGAGACAGGCAGAAAGGGAGTGTGTGATGGAAGCCTCTTCAAGTGTTGTCTCAAGTGATGGAGGTTTTAACTGGGCTAATTATTTCACTAGTTCTGGGAAGAGAGAGAGAGAGGGGGAAGCGGGGAGGGAGAGAGGAAGAGAGAGAGAAAGGGGTAAAGAAGGGAAGGGAGAATATAATGAGGATAAGTGGGTGAGAAACATGAATCCTTCGAAAGAGTGAAAACCTGATGTAATCGATAGAAGCAGGAAACAAAGAGAGGAGAGGAGAGAGGAGAGAGAGGGAGAGAGGGAAGTGAGTGGACGGAAGGTGGAGGGAGTGAGAACGACAGGAAAACCAGACAGATGGATAAAGTAGCGATGGCGAATGGAAGATATGAGATGAATGAATGAGGGAGTGAGGTGGAAGGGTAGATGAAGATGGAAGAGGGAAGGAGTAAGATGAAGGGGTAGATGGAAGGGAGAGGCGAGGGCAGGTAAAGGGAGTGAATGATGAGTGAGTGGGTCAGAGGGAGAGGGAGGGAAGTGGAGGGAAGGACAGGTGAAGAAAACGAGGTGGCAGCAGGTGGGGAGCGAGATAAATACTGTGGAAGAATATGAGGGTAAGACGGAACTGAAAAAAACACATACACACACCACAAACTTGTCTGCTGGTGAGGTGTGATTAATTTGACGTGAGGAGGGAAGCGCTGCAGCTCCCTGGAGTGTGTGGGGCGCTTGTGGGGGGGGGTTAAAGTGGGGTTGTTATAGTTGATGTTGTTGCTGATGTTCTGCCGGTTATCCTTCTCATAGTTGTAGTTGTAGTTGTAGTTAGTTACCACTCCGCCACAACTGGTCCTCCTGCATGATGCACGCTACCAGTGGACGTGTACTCGTATATCAATCAATACATGAAATTTCGCAGCTTGTTCTTCCTCTAACTATTTTTCTTTTTATTCATCTAAAGCTACAAGAATCCTCACTGCATGAATGAAAAATGGTAGCCCCGCTGTAACCGCCCCCCAGCAGCATGGAGGGCTACAACAACCCCATGTGTTGCCTGTGACGTTTCCACGGTGACCAGCATGACCATGATACAACGATAACCACGTAACCTTCTTGGCAGTGTACGAGTATGGCATGTTTTAGGATCGTAATTATGAAACAATCGCTGTGTGGTTCGAATCTTACGAACGAGCCACCGTCAGGAATGCCAACCCTCCCATAACATCAGCGATTGCTCTTCTGTTCACTGTAGGCCTCCCACCCCTGTGTACCGATATTTTTTTGTACGTACCGTGTAGGCATACCTATTTCCACTATCATCCCCATTCAACGAGGATAAGACGAGGAAATGAGTCACCCGCTGTAAAGCAAAGAACCTTATTTACAGTATAATGAACTGTTTGTGCAGCGTTTGCCATACGGTAACAACATACTTATGAAGAAATAGGTACCTGGATTTATCTAATTTGCCGCAATGAACTCTTGGAAAAATGCCGAGTTATACAAGACTACATATATATCAACAAGTAAATACCGGATACATAGATGGCGCCACAGATTTATGCATGTATCCATAGACGGACGGCTGGAGTGAGAGGTGAAGATATGCATGCTAAGCGGCGCGATACTTTGATCTGAGGTGCCGATCCTCCACAAATGAATAGGAGTCGTAATACTCGTGCAGGAGGCGACCTGAGTGGTGTCCCGCCCCGTGTCCACCACAAAGGACCTCCAAGCCTTCTGGTGCTCGGCCTACGCGCTGGCCTCCACGCCCTCGCCTCGCTCACATAAGTTACAGCGCAGGTCGGATCACTGCTGCGGAGCCTCCATACCTGTCTCGACCCTCACCTTCTCATTCACTATTCCTTTCAGCGCCCGAGCCACTCTTCTATCTTGCATTACTCTTGCACCCACTTCTGCATTCACTTCACCCTCCTCGTCGACTGTGCTCCCGAGATACTAACATTCTTCCATTGTTTGTAGCTCGTGGCTCGCTGGCCCAGTTTCATAATATGGATCTTCTTGATGCACGTATCTGTATGTAACTAATAACTTTTGAAATTCATCTAAGACTCCACTACACAAAGCAAGCCACTCGGAATGATATGACAGCTGTTTATTGTCCCCTTTCAATGTCTTTGGCAGTTTAGGGGGAAAGTACTATACCGGAAATCTTTAGCAAAACAACACTATGCCACGAGAAGACCCTACATACAGCAGTTCTTCATAACAATCCCCACGTCTCTACATCTGACATTTCCTTTTCTCATAACGATCCCTAAAACCTCACCTTAAGCTTACAGATATTCAAAGTACCAGATTCAAATACCGGATTCCTTAAATTGCTACGAGCCAACATTATCTGGACTAGATTTAATGTTTCCCCTACAGCTCAGAGGAGAGACAAGGGTAAAAAAAGCGACCCCTCAGTAGACTAGCATAAGCAAGGCGTTAGTTACATGCAGGCAGGAAGGTGATTCCAACAACTCTAGTGACGAGGTGAGGAAATCGGCAAAAGAAGGAGAATACTTGCAGCTTTCATGAAAAGGTAAGCCGACATGCTGAAGAAAACGTATCTGTTGAATTAAACGAGATAACATTTTCATATAAACCAGACTACTTTCATCATGCAGGTCGGGACTATAATGAAGGAGGCAGCCTATCATTTCCCGTCTGTGTGGGCGCTGCTGTGACGACACAAAAGCAGCATTCGACACGAGCCACTGTTTGAATATGGATTGTGGGAGGCCATGGTTGAGATTCATCGGCCATTTTTAAATGTAAAGCAAGCTGGCCAAGGGCTACGACATCTTAACGGGAAAAAGTACTGAAAGACTTGCTTGATTGCCGTTGTCTAAGAATTCAACAGGAAAAACCGTTTTAATATAGTTGATCTAG
Source organism: Scylla paramamosain (assembly GCF_035594125.1). Lineage (NCBI taxonomy): Eukaryota > Metazoa > Arthropoda > Malacostraca > Decapoda > Portunidae > Scylla > Scylla paramamosain. The sequence goes on from NC_087165.1 coordinate 23,973,838, forward strand.
TTTGTTCTGGGTACGTCTTCATACTTCTCTGGTAGGGGTGTTTTGGAGTGATGGTATGTATCTATATGAAACACATTTTTAGCACTGCTTAGAAGGGCAGCAATGTATAAAAGCAGGGAAGTAACAGTGCAGTTCAGAACAGACTGAGAGTACACCAAGGCGAAAGCTAAGGGTGCGTTACTGATTCGATCTTACACCAGTGAACGTGAGTAATGAAGGCTTGTCACCTGATTTTTCTCACCCCATTTTACAATTACAATTTCCCGTACTACGACAATATGGTCATGGCCGTAAGGCACATGTCCGTGGCTCCAGTTGTCAATATACCAAGAACAAGAATGTCATTGTGTTATGTCACCACCCACCTCACTGTCTGTTACTTTGGACATTTGTGTGACCAAGTTCATAACAAAGTCGCGAGCAGGTTGCAAACAATTGCATCTGGACCCTTACATGGCGTTTGTTCCGTGAAAAATACACAGGAGTTAAAACAAAATACAAGAAAAAATTACAATAGAATGGGAGATAAACAAACCTTTGAAAGTAAAAATCAAAGCAAAAGCGTTGCTCCAGTTTGTACAGAACGGTTTTTACGTCCTTTTTTCTCATCTCCGCAAAGAAAGACAGGCCTGGGGCTGGAAACAAACATGGGAGTAATGGCCGCTACGTGCAGCTTTATAAAGGAAACGGAAAGGGTGTACAAAGCCAAGTGCTACGGGAGGCGGCGGCCTGATACTTCGGGATGGTGGACAAAAAAAAAAAAGATGAGGGCACGACGCTTCAGTTTATTAATCTTGAGTGTAAATGTCATCCATAATGCAACAAAGCTTCTTGATACCGAATTTACTGTATAGCTTGACAATACTAAATGTCGAGTCGCACTTAGGACAAATATTCTAGTCTTGTAGAGTCAATCGTGTAAAAAGGAACCCAACTCAGCCACTAACTAACGCACCCGCTAACGCAGCAGCTCAGGTCACCACTCCACGTGCCACTACTTTTAATACACTCTTGCAAATTATACATAAAATATATTAAGTATGGAAAATCATCGATGTACTCATTCCATATTAACGTTACTACTCAAATTAAAAGTGATTTGACTTCTTAACAAATGCTGCAGGTCATATCTTTTCGACATACAATATATTATTTTCTATCAGCTGCTTAAAATTAGAGCAAAAGGAGGGTTTCGGCGATCTGAACTCTGAGAATTAAACTTCAGGCATATATCAAAAACATCTGTTGTCACCTAGTGGTACGGGTGATGACGTCAACGAAAAATAGCATTAGCATATTTTCCACAGATTCAAATCGATGATGGATAACAAGAAGCTTAATACCAAGATGCCATCAATTATTTATTTTTTTCCTTCTTTCTTTCTTTCCTCGTACGTCACCCCGAACATTACCGTCACTCCCTGCAGCTCAAGGACCTTTGCTCTTCTTCCTTTCTCCCAGACTGCCGCTAACCCTCCACTGGGCCTCTACAACCATTTCCTCCTCCTCTCATCTCTCTCTCTCTCTCTCTCACACTGCCTGCCTCTCCTAACAGACAGGCATACCTACATTCCCACACAGCCAGCTACCTCCGCGTCGTGGTCCGCCTCCTCGCGACCTCTCAACATTTCGGCGGCCTTGCTTCGCCCAGACAGGATGCGATAAGGTTTGTCCAGTTTGAAAATTTTCTCAAGTCAGTCACGTACCGATTAGTATACATGGGTCTTGTGGCCACGGCGGCGCGACCCAGAATACTGCCGAGGCGGAGGGTGTACAGGAGCCGATGTCACAGGAATAGGAAAAAAAGAAGAAAAAATGACGGACTAGTATTTATTCTATTATTTCTCTTCTTCCTTTCGTGTGTGTGTGTGTGTGTGTGTGTGTGTGTGTGTGTGTGTGTGTGTGTGTGTGTGTGTGTGTGTGTGTGTGTGTGTGTGTGTGTGTGTGTGTGTGTGTGTGTGTGTGTGTGTGTGTGTTAGTATGTGCCAAATTATGTTTCTACTTCAGGTTCTTTTTAACACTCACACACTATTTAATTTCTTATGTCCTCTCTCTCTCTCTCTCTCTCTCTCTCTCTCTCTCTCTCTCTCTCTCTCTCTAGGTCAGTCTTGTGAAAGATTTAGCTTCTGCTTCAGACAACTTTTCAAGACTTCCTGCAGACTCTTGGAAGATTAAAAATTAGTTGCCATGATTAAAAGGTTTGTGTGTGTGTGTGTGTGTGTGTGTGTGTGTGTGTGTGTGTGTGTGTGTGTGTGTGTGTGTGTGTGTGTGTGTGTGTGTGTGTGTGTGTGTGTGTTTGAGAGAGAGAGAGAGAGAGAGAGAGAGAGAGAGAGAGAGAGAGAGAGAGAGAGAGAGAGAGAGAGAGAGAGAGAGAGAGAGAGAGAGAGAGAGAGAGAGAGAGAGAGAGAGAGAGAGAGAGAGAGAGAGAGAGAGAGAGAGAGTAAGGGACGGATGGACTTGCTGTTCTTTTTGGCTCCTTCAGTCTCCCGGTACGCAGTCACTCAGGGTCTTTTTTATGGCTGAATGATTCACACTGGGAATGAAAACTCAACAACAGTCCAGGTAAGCAAGGCGGGAGGTAGACAGCAAGGCGGTAGAAGAAAGGTGCCGAGATGCAGGCCCGAGAAATGAGGGTGAAAGACAAACACACAGGCCTGATGTAAATGTAAAAAGGCGAAAGAAAATCTCACAGTAATGCAGTGAGGTCGGTCAAAGTAAGGCTGAGGAACGACAGGTGAGGCGTCCGTCACGCGTGGCTCGACCGTTCGTCTTTAAGGAAACTTTACCAGGACACTAATTAGCCAGGACGCTCACCTTGCACCAGCCGCCCACCAGGTGAGGAGCAGCGTAATTGGGTTATGGCGACGAGCTTCTCTCTGCGCCACCTTTGTCACGCGCCTCAGCCCGTGCCGAGCTCGCCGACCCGCCTTTGATACGTTGCCTGCCTTGTTAGCAGTCTGCCTGGAAGCTGCCTTCCATTACGCATGGTACAAATTTACGATTATGACGGTGGTGATGTACAGATATTGCTAAAACGTAATTTGTCACTTTGCAACTTGTCATGAAAATGTATAATCGTAAGTGGCGTCATTCAGTGTGAGGAACAAATTGTGGTATCTATTTTTAGGCGCTTTCTCCATAACATTCATGGTGTTGGCTGAGGGCACTTGTTGATTACGGGATGGAAAAAAAACGTAACATGATGCTGTGCAACCCTAAAGAGTACCTCCTGAGGCGCGCCACGAGGAGGCACAGAGAGGCTCCTGAACAGACCTTCAAGCGCAGCTTCAAAATGTTTATCGGTACAGTCGGCGGAGGAGCGTGTGCCTCCAGTGTTTGGCGAGCAGCGGCCACCCACAGGAAGGGTTTCGCCTGGCACAAAAATATCCCTTTCACTTTTCTTTACCAATGAGCCAAAATTTCCCCACTTTGTTATTTGTATTTGCATCTGTGCCTCACGTGGACACCAATATTGCAATGATTTTATATACCCAATTGTTTTCAGTCTATAGTGTTTTGTTTGCTTAGTGCAAGCAAAATCCATTTAAAGGATACTTGTGTAGGAAGCGAGTCACATGGGACGGCGGGAGGGAGGTCACAGGAGATAGGGAAGTCAGGAGGCAGGGAGGCAGGGGGCAGGGAAGCAGGGAAGCAGGGAAGCAGGGAGGCAGGGATGCAGGGGGGGCAAGGAAGCAGGGAGGCAAGGAAGCAGGGAAGCAGGGAAGCATGGGGCAGGGAGGCAGCAGACAAGGGGCAGGGGGCAGGGAGGTAGGGAGGCAGGAGACAGGAAGCAGGGAGGTAGAGAGGCAGGGAGACAGGAGACAGGGAGCAGAGAGCAGGGGGGCACGGAGGCAGGGAGGCAGGAGGTAGGGGGGCAGGGAGGCAGGAAGGTAGGGAGGCAGGGAGGTAGGGAGGCAGGGAGGCAGGGGCAAGAAAGGAGGGCGGTGGATTACTTCATCCTGACCCTGATGACCACCGCGGAAAACTACCAGTCTCTTTCCTCCTGTTAGCCTGAGTGCTCTTCTTCTTCTTCTTTTTCTTCTTGTCTTCCTCTTGCCATGAATAATATATTTTTCCTCCATGTTCTTTCCGCAAAATTAGTCTTTTCCTCATATTTCTTTCTTTTCCTATTTTTTCCACAATTTTTCCTTTTGACTAATATAAAATGCAGCCATCACCATCCAAATCTTGTCATAATATCATATATACTATAACATTTTCATTAACTATTTTCCTTTCTTCATTTTCCTCTGTCTTTGAATTACTTTACTCCCCTTCATAACGTCAATTTCTTAAGCATTCGAGGCGAACACTCCATCATCCTAATACGCTCGCCTCATCGCATACCTACAAGAGCGGCTCCTCACTCACCACTGCTGTATTTATAACGAGCCTCGAGAGTCTACTCCGTAAATGATGAAGTTTATGAAGTGTGAGATTCGCGCTTCATCTTTGCACGCGTTGAGTTATTCATGATTTAGTAATGATCACACACGATTATCGCTTGCCTCGCACCAGACCAGACCCGCCGCGCCTCGCCTCCTCGCCCCGCTGCTAAAAATTCCGTCCCTGCTTTTTAAGATGAATGTGTTTACTCTCACAAAATCAGTACACAACAAAGCACATCACACACCACCACCACTGGACAAACAGAAAGAGGAGCGGAGCAGCGCATCAGGATGAGATCCATATAACTATCCCTGACTTCTTGACCTCTGGATGCCTATTACTACCCCCCGTATCTCCAAATATCTAGCCGTGTTCGTTTCTAGACCCCCAGACACGTATCCCTACCGCCCAGACCCCCAGAATCCCACCCCTTCCCGGAGCCCAGAACAAAGACTCCGCCGCATCAGGAGCACCTCAAGGAGAGACTTAATATTGGTGATAAAAGCCCGGCAGGGTCTCGGTCACCTCTTTAACGATGGTGTTGCGATGCGCGGTGGCCCGTCTCGCGCGGGTCATGCTCTGAGCTGAATTTAGTGGTCTCCCAGCACCATTAAGTACAGTCTCGGACCACGATATCGGCCAGATGAAGTCCAGTTTGCATTATTTAAGATTTCCCGGCGTGGCGTTAGGTTGGGTTCGCCTGAGCTGGGTGTGTTTTAAGGTCTGCATGGCTTATTTCGTATTCCAGGACTGGCGGGCGGGGCTGAGGGACCTCGCTTGCTCCCCGCCCTTCAATATTTAGATTCCTCCCGGCAGCCAGGTAAGCTCTTCCCCCATATTAAAAGTCCATTTGGCCCCCGACACACGCGCGTGCAGCCGCCCCCTGACCCACGCACCATCCCAGGCCGACATTGACGCACAAGGAGCGGCTTACTGGTGTGCGAGCTGGCGGAAAAGACGCAAAGGTCGTTCTGTGCGTGGTTTCAGGCGACAGGCATTTACACGGCGTGCACGGGTGTTGGTGCGGCCGCGTGCACCTGCCGTGACGCTGAGGACACGCCGGGTCACCTTAGAGGCTTCACGCGTGAACTCCAAAGAGCCGACTGTGCCTATGAATCCCATGCATTACACGTCAATGAGATGCAGCGACGCGCCCTTCACTGCTCCCCAGCCCGGCCCTGTTCACAAGGTCACCCAGGAACAGGAACAACGTCTAGGGTAGAAGAGCGGCTTGCGGTCATCAGACGTCCCCTTCCTGCCCATCACCCCACTTTCCCTTCAGTATTCGATTAACCAAGCCGCCTCGCTGCCGCCCAGCCCATCGCCCCGCGGCCCTTGTCACCGTCACGCATCTGAATCATAACTCGCGGGTTCCCGGGAGAGGCAGGGAATCACATGGAATTCGGAATAGCCAGAGCAGTTCCAGTCGTCTTTCCAGGCCGCAGAATCTTCGGTCATGGATGTCTCGAGCCAATGGACTGTGAATGACCATTCTGGAGGCACCAGGAGCCCAAGCCACAAGGACCCGCCGGGGACTGTGGGTCGTGCAGCAGGGGCAGCGAGGGCGGGAATGGCGGGCGAGGAAAGGCCGCGGAGGAGGGGTGTCCAGCCGAGCCCGGGAACGATGGCCTCTGGCTGGAATGGTGGCCAATTATCAGGAATATTTGGTGGTCATTCCTCATTTGGGAATCACCAGCCTCCCTGAATGGCGGAATTATGTCTGAGAGTCGTGGTACTCTCTTTGTGTCTCCTTCCTTTCCTTCTTTCTGAACGCTTTAAAATATATCTATATTTCTTACATTCTCATATAAAGAAATATTACATCCTTCCAGCATTCACTTATTTGTTTTCTTACACTTATTAAGAAGTCCAGCAGCGTCAGACTCTGGCTTGTCTTTGTCCTACCCTGTTTGTTTGCCGGTGTGTGTAATATTCCGGTACACACCCTCGGCGACGCCTCCCAGACCGCCAGAGCACGACAGCAACGCGCGGCCCTGCACCCCACAGTAGCCCTGACGCCGCCTTGCCCGCCGACCCGCCGGCCAACCCTGCCATCCCCTGCACCACCGCAGTCCCCACGAGGCCCTGTGACCTGATGCGACTCACAGGGGAGAGGGGGGGGTGGGGCATTAACTGGCACTCTTTGCACCCTGTTTTCCACGTCCTACACTCCCCACCGCTACACTCCACTCTTTTTCTCCATCCACTCCCTGCTTCTCTCCCATCTAGCCGGCCTCATCTAAAGAGAGTCTGTGTTGCAAAAGTTTCAGAGCCGAGCACCACCAACACAGCACATCTGTTGGCCCGCGGCTGGCGTCCACCTTTTTCTGTGTCATTTTATACGAGTCCGTACAGCTTCACCTGCCTAAATGCATTTCCGTGCTCGTGTTTTCTATGTGTGCATTTATTTTTATATTCTCTCTCTCTCTCTCTCTCTCTCTCTCTCTCTCTCTCTCTCTCTCTCTCTCTCTCTCTCTCTCTCCTCTCTCTCTCTCTCTCTCTCTTGCTAACGTTACTGTATGCTCAAGAAAATTTCCAGGTTATGACAATCCCACTTTTCTAAAGTTAATCAGTGGATGGTAGAATTATTCTTGACATTATACATCATGACAAACAGAATCACTTACGTACGTACACTTCAATAGTTTGCTTCCAGGTGATGAAGTTGTTTACACCTGACTTACTTGCCCAACGCAATACAGGAACCTTCGTCTTCCTTAGACTTTGTGAAGCTACTTGTTGTTCTGCGTAAAACGAAGAAACTTGTCCATCTCTTGCACGACAAAATCATAAAAGAAGGCAGACAGAATTAGAAACTCACTCGTCAGACACAAAATCACAGGGAAAAGACAACCGCATACCTGGCATTAACTTAAAACATTGTTGCTGGAACTGACTTATTTTCATTGGATTCTATCTTCCCAACAAAGATATATGGAAGTCTGTCTTGATTGTTTTCTCCTCCCGGTCCCTAAGGCCTAAACACTTCCTCTTCATCTGATACCACCGGCATATTTTTGCCTAAATGTCTTCACTATAAGTTTATTGGCTTGCAAGGTCTTTTTTTCCTGGTTACTTTATATTTACATTCCGAAGAAAAATCAGAACCATTTATGATTTTACTTGTTTTAATTAACAGGTAAACTTCAGAATTTTGTGTAAGCATAGCACCTTCTTGTACCTTTTTTTTTTTTTTTTTTGCGTTGATTAAAGAGGTATTTATTTCATATTTATTTACCAATTAACTTATTCATTTATTTGTTAATTTATCTTTCTGTCTGTCTCTCTCTCTCTCTCTCTCTCTCTCTCTCTCTCTCTCTCCTCTCTCTCTCTCTCTCTGTATGTATGTATGTATGTATGTATGTATGTATGTATGTATGTATGTATGTATGTATGTATGTACGCATACTTGCTTTCATTTGTTCATCTACGCACCAAATAATCATAAAGGGAGAGACATTTGTGAACAATAGAAGAAATATAATCTGTGGTTCTGGAAACGACATGTTATCTCTAAGAAAATGCAGCGATTATCGATATTGTATTTATGTATTTATCGATATTGTAATATAAAAACTATTTCTGCAAAATCGTTTCTTCACTTGTTCTTTTCTTCAGGTCTTCGTAGATACAAAAAAGAACAAAAATTAACCGTGTCCTTTGTCCTAATCCATTCAACATGCTGATGACTGGACTCTACTCGTGTCATCTGCTAGATTGCCCTCTCAGCTGGATCTCCAAGAATGTCGCCTTGTATCTGCATAACGCTTAACGTATTTACATTTTGAGTGAACAGGGAGTGCTAGTTAGATTAGTCCGTGGTCCTCGCCGACTCTAACCCTCAACTCCTTCACTCATAAATATGATCAAGCCTTTTAGATTTCTGCACAGCTCTCCTTCTGTAACCCAAACCCATCCTACAACAACACCAGATTAATTTTTAGCATTTCTCAGACCCCCCTAAAAAAAGTGTTAAAAAGTAAAGAATCGAGAGACTGCACCTCCTCTCCCGCTAAGACAGCCTCGATCAGTCCCAGCGTCGTGAAGTAATTGCACGATTTATTCTTCACCGCCACACGGGTAATAACATTGTACATAAAGGTTTGGCTCGCTCTTTTACGAGGCACATGCTTGAGGGAGGGTTGGCAGCGGCACCTCGTTACGTCCTGTCTCATCGCACTCACTGTCTCCCGGCTATCGATCACCGTCCCCGCCTGGCAAGTATTTCTGTCTTCTTTCGAGTTTCATTGATCATTGTCGTACATGTTATGCTGGCTTTGTGTTGCTTCCGCCCCTCCTCGCATGTCGGTTACCCCGCAGTTTGCCTTCCTGTCTTTCTCCTTTTTATAGCACCAACTCTTTCAGGGAAGAAATGGGTATTGATTTTTGGTGTTCTGCGTCTTTCCTTCCTTCCTTCCTTCCATCCTTCCTTCCTTCCATCATCTGCAGATTGCCCAGAACAGCGAGAATTATGAAGGTTGATAGGTAATGTTCAGCATAATTAAGTTTTTCTAAGTAATTATTATTATTTTTATTATTATTATTATTATTATTATTATTATTATTATTATTATTATTATTATTATTATTATTATTATCATTATTATTATTATTACTGTTGTTGTTGTTGTTATTGTTGTTCTTCTTCCTGCTGCTGTCTCTTTCAAACCTTAACATGTCTTTTTTTTTAAAACCTTCCATTTATGAACAGTACAAAACCGTCAAAACACACACACACACACACACACACACACACACACACACACACACACACACACACACACCAGAAAAAAAATCAAACAAATACGTACCTACACTTTCCTCCATGACAGAAACATTATCCCACACACGCATACACGCACGAACACCAAAATATATACATGCACCCTCAACTCACAAGCGTAAATACGCAAACATAAACATCACATAAAAAAAAATATATATATATAAATAAAAAACAAACACGCATCCTTTCCCCTCGAGACATTCTGCTCAGTCCACCTCCACATGGGATCAAAACACATGCACCTAGTAATTAGACTGTCGCCTTTGTACACTAATGAAACAGGATAATCAAATACCACCGCTACATCCTCTCCTCCTCCTCCTCCTCCTCCTCAAGCTGCTCCTCCTCCTCCTCCTCCTCTTTCTCCTCCTCCTGCTCGCCCCGCAACAAAAACGAAGGTGATAGTCAAATATGAGGTGGCCCACTTTTCCCCGCTATCAAAGGCAGGCGAGGCACTCTGGGAAATTGTTCCAGCACTCTTTTTTTTTGCGACCTGGGATGTTAGGGAGGGAAAGGCAGTAAGAGTAGACAAGGCGGGGGTGGAGTGAGCGAGTGAGTAAGGGATCGAGGAGACGGAAGACTGCGTGGGGTAAAGAGGGAAAGGGAAGGGAAGGAGGATAAGTAAGGCAGCAAAGAAACAAGAGACGGGAAAGGGAAGGAAGGGAGGAGAGTCTGCAGGGATAGGTAAGAAGGGCTGTGTGTGTGTGTGTGTGTGTGTGGAGTGTGAAGGGAAGGAGTGATGTTATGTAGAGAATTTAGGAGAAGAAGGGAAGTGAAGAAAAGAGAGAGGGAATGGGGGACAGGTGGAAGAAGGAAGGAAGGAGCATGTGGTGTAAATGTTTCTGTTGATCATCCTACTTTGCTGCCTCTCTCTCTCTCTCTCTCTCTCTCTCTCTCTCTCTCTCTCTCTCTCTCTCTCTCTCTCTCTCTCTCTCTCTCTCTACCTGCCGAGATCGTGAAGGTGTTTTCAATCCCCTGCATTGGGTGGTTGTAAAGATGCCACGGGCGGCTGCTGGAGCCATGACACCGCCTGGGAGGTTACAAAAGTTGTTTCTTTCACTGTGATGAGCAAACCCAGTCACACACTACGGCACAAATAAGGGCATGAAAAATACTTCTCATTCTCTCACTTTATCAGTCTGTGGGTTTCATATATTCTTTTTGCTTCGCGGTGAAACACAGGCGACACATAACTTGTGGTTCAAAGGAAGTGAGCTGTTTTTTGGTACTGATTGATTTAGAAAGCGAACCGTGTCAAACTGTTGCAAGGATTCAGTAGATCTTTTTTTTTTTTCTTCCCTACAGAGACGACAGCCAAGTGTATTTCTCAAAGGCCATTATGCACCACCCCACGATTATGAGTGGCTGGAATGGAAGCTTGTCCTCACTCCATAACAAAATTTCTGCTATATAAAATTTAGAAGAATCAATCAATGCGTATTTCCTTCGCTTTTTCGTTGGCAAGACAGAATCAGATGAAAAAAAGAAAGTCACTTACATAAGTTAATGCCGACAATACAGTTGCCTTTTTTTTCTTCTTTTCGAGGACAACTTTACTAAGGAGTAAGAGAATCAAGTCCAATATACAGTCAAGAGAACTGCACTTTACTGGCGCTGTACAGTTTGGGTTTGTGACCAGCCTTAAAGTAGCTACATTTTTTTTCTCCTCATTCACAAATAACAGAAACACGATATACATAATTCATCTATTATTCAAAATGATGCACACTGTACTTTTTTTTTTTTTTTGTGTGTGTGTGTGTGTGTGTGTGTGTGTGTGTATGTGAAACTTTGAGTACTGATTACCAGACACTTTCAGGAACTTTGGGCGCAATAAACTGAATTATTACATTGAAGTTATTTCTCATTATTATGATGATGTAGCTTTTCATTAATCTTTTTAGTCTATCTACCACCCAGAGCTCCCTTTGTTTACTGATTTGCATCTGCTCATCGTACAGGGAACAGTCTCAGGTATGGCTTCCTTTGTTACTTCCTGCTATCTTGTCTACCATTCTATGCAGGTTCTAATGGTCGCTTTAGGCATACAGTTATATATCAAGACAGAATCTAGAGTACCGGTAACGTTACGAAAATAAATAGAAAAAAATGAAGAACAGAAAAAGAAATAGAAAGAAGGCAGCTTAGCAAAATTGGCCCACTAGATACATGAATTAATCGCCGAAGCTTCAGAAAAAACAGAACATCACACATCTACGTGCAATCACCACGTCCAACTTCTTTATTCTCCCATTTCCTTTCAGTTCTCGTGTCCATGCTGATGCTTTCCAATCGATTCAAGTTATTCTCAACAGTGACTCCGCCTCTTAGCCGTTCTCAGTTCGTTCCTTAAGCTATCCTTTACTGAGCAGAGTATTAGCAACGCGTCACACCCACGGCTGGAGTCTATAGCTATGCACTGGTTAGAGACTTGTTTCATGCAAGATGGATAGAAGCCTCTCAGGGTGTGCCTCTGCTTACCAAATGCTTACCATCCAATCCTGCTTCTTTTATCCATTTATTTCTTAATGTTAGTTCTTGAGAAATTGCTTGTATTTATTAAGCTTTTCAATTTCTCACCTAATCCCAATGTTCATCGTGATTAAATACACGCTAGCTTTTTTAACTCTATAATGTTAAACATACCGTTTAGACTTTATGTGCTTAAATGTCTTGTAATTCGTTTGTTGTTTCTGGGATGAAGAGTATGGCTACAAAAAAAAATGTAAGGAAAGATTATTTTATCATCATTTTCTATGTTTATTTATTTAAGTATCCAGGTGACCTTTCAAGGAGCATTTTCCAGTTGATTTTTTTTTTTTTGGGGGGGTTTGTAATTTTTAAAAGCTTTCCTCCACATTTTCTTTATCATCTTTCATCTGTTTATATTTTGTTTCTTCCTTTCGGTAATAATTTGACTACCTTGTCCTCTTTGCTCATCATTTTATTTTCGTTTTAACTTTCATGTTCCTTCCCTTTGCAAGATTAAATATTACTTTTAAGGATTTGTTACTATTGCGAACATAACCCTTTCCTATGTTCTCTGCAGCTCTATTTTTTGGCTAGTAAACAGTCTGGTTCATAGCATAGCGTCTCTTTCAACACAAAAGATCATATGAAGGACGTTTTCTTCGGCTCAAAATCTACTTTATTTTATTGTATACGCTGTGTCCTTGATAACTAAGTCGCTGAGTGTTGCTTCAGACGTGGTGAGGTCATTTCGTATATTTGCCTTGCTAATATTTTCTTCCACGTCGTTCATTCAAATCGTTTTGGTGATACTCTTTACTGTATTTTTGGGAGAATCTCTCTCTCTCTCTCTCTCTCTCTCTCTCTCTCTCTCTCTCTCTCTCTCTCTCTCTCTCTCTCTCTCTCTCTCTCTCTCTCAGTGTGTGTGTGTGTGTGTGTGTGTGTGTGTATGTTTTTCTTTATCGCAGATGGCTTACAGATGAAACTGTTATTTATGTTACTTTTAATACTGCAAGAACAAAGAGTTATACCTGGGTGAGAAGGTGAGGCAGCCAGCCACGCCTACCACACCTGACACACTCCTGTAATCATGACAGGATTATACCACACAATCTGGAAATAAAGTTGCCATTACTGCGGGCTCTGATGCTTCACAGCCCAATTAGCGACTACCATTCACCACCATTCAACAAGTAATTTGAAACGGTGCGAGTTAATTGGCTGGCGGAGGCAGCGGGCAGAGGCCGGGCGAGGCGACGCGGCGACGCTCGTCCTGCCGCCGCCAGCCGCAACTTGCCTCCCACGGGCGCGCGGCCCAAATGAACAGGTGAGGTACGTGCGCATCACTGGTTAGTCATGTATGAATATCTTGCGCTGTAAACATGCCACCGCGGGACCGGCCAGCAGCGAGGCCGCGGCGTAAATCTGTCATGGCCGCGTGTTTGGTAAGACGCCGCCGTCCTTTAGTTCCGGTTCGGTGGCTGGCACGGACGAGGGTCGACTAAACGACGAAGATTTTTGTCCCAATTCATGAGTTATGGAGTTATTCTGGCGTGCGCTTGATGATATCGAGGGCTGGGCTCCGTCTTGCGAGCCTGGCGCGGCCCGACCAGCTTCTCCCGGGGGGCGCGAGGGCCTAGGTGCACGGTAATGAGACGTCTCTGCCGCCCGCCAAGTACCGGGGCGTCAGGTGTCTCACTGAATACACAGGTGGTGATCTCACACAGGCGGCCAGGAAGTTTGTGAGGCTGCTGGAAATTCAATAGTCTCGGTGGCGGCGCTCACTGCACTCAGCCTCGGGAGGTTGCCACGACGCCAGGAGCCTCACTACTTGTCCGCCTTGGAGCTCAGCGACTACGGCTTAAAACTCGCACATTTTTGTCCAGTATCTGAAGGTTGTAAGCCTTGCGGCTCACTGGGCGCCACACGATACAACATTCCAAGGCGCTGGAGATATTGCACGAGATATGATGTTTAAGATGACAGTGAGAGAGGAGGAGCGCGTGAGAATATATGGAGAGCGAGAGAGAGAGAGAGAGAGAGAGAGAGAGAGAGAGAGAGAGAGAGAGAGAGAGAGAGAGAGAGAGAGAGAGAGAGAGAGAGAGAGAGAGAGAGAGAGAGAGAGAGACAAAATGAAAGACAAAAAAGAAACAGACAGTAGCAAAGGCAGTCAGACAGACGGGTTCCCACGGACAGGCAGACTGACAGACGGAGGCCTGGTGGAAGGCACAGAGGATGTGGCGGGAGGGTAGTGGCGCCTCCCTGTAAGGTGGGGAAGGTTGCCGGCAGATGGTCTCTTGCCCTCCTGCATGCCTTCCCCCGGCTGCCTGTCCGCCCTCCCGCCCTCACGCCCTTCCCGCATGCTAAACGCGGCCCCTCTCCGTCGAAAGCAAGAATTATGAGGACATGCGGCGTGGGTGACGGAAGGCGAGGCAAGGGGAAGGGAGCGAGAGAGGGCACGAAAAGTTAAATTAGTTGAAAGAAAGGAAGGTGACGGTGGAAGTTTAAAAATGCAATTCTGACAGAGTACCACAAGTATGATTCATGTATTGTATCTCAGGTTTGTGAAATGAAATCACTTACGCTGCCTGAAAGTAGGAAGATCCCACATCTGTCTTGGCCGATCTCTCTCTCTCTCTCTCTCTCTCTCTCTCTCTCTCTCTCTCTCTCTCTCTCTCTCTCTCTCTCTCTCTCTCTCTCTCTCTGTGCGTGTGTGTGTGTGTGTGTGTGTGTGTGAGGATAGCTTTCACAGCTGTCGCAGACTTAACCACGAGGAAGGGGAGGGGATATATATTCTTTTAAAGCAGAGCAGGGTATTAATGGTCTGGTGGCAAGAAGAAACAGAGAAGAAAATAAGGAAAGTGCATTAAATCACGGTACGGGTCAGGGTACAAATTTAGTGTATCAGTCTCCATTATTGTAGCTTTCATGAAATCTGAAACTATATTATTCTCTCTCTCTCTCTCTCTCTCTCTCTCTCTCTCTCTCTCTCTCTCTCTCTCTCTCTCTCTCTCTGTGTATGTGTGTGTGTGTGTGTGTGTGTGTGTGTGTGTGTGTGTCGTTTAAGAGCGGGACCATAGGGCGGCTGAGTGTCTCATAGCATAACGAGTCAAAAGCCATTCGACCTGTCATTTAAGAGCTCGTTACCCCGTCCATACCAGCGAGATAGAACTTCCGGGACCCCGCGGCCAAAACTGTGCCTCTCTCTCTCTCTCTCTCTCTCTCTCTCTCTCTCTCTCTCTCTCTCTCTCTCTCTCTCTCTCTCTCTCTCTCTGTGTGTGTGTGTGTGTGTGTGTGTATGAAGGTTCCCGATGTTTGGAGCCCCATCTTTGTTTCCGTTGTTCCGGGTCTGAAAAAAAAAAGGTCCAGTCCGCCCGCCCTTGACTGCTGCGGCGGCGTCAGGAAAATACATAAATCCGGAGCGACCGCCATACTTCATCACCTGATCCGAACATCACAAGGGGCCGCTGATGGTCTGCTGATAAGATGCACCAATTAGTGTTGTCCCCGGCTGCTCTCATGCCCCTGTACCTCCACCCTCCTCATCCCTCACCCCATGTCCCCATTCCTCCCCCATCCCTCATTCCACCCACCCAAGCCCTCAGACCCCCCACCACTCTGCGGCCCGTATCGCCTCTCGCCTCATCACCCACACCACTTTCCGCCCAAACCTTTTACTATTCCATTACGCGCATTTCACTCAGCCTCCCCGCACACCTGCATCCCTCCCACCCTCCCTCCCGTCCATCTCTCCAGTGTGCGCCGATTAACGCTCCGGTTCGCCTTGCTAATAAATAATTGAATATATATACGAGTATATGAACTAATAAACAAGTAAATAAATGATTGATAGGTAAGAAACATTAATCATTCTCTCTCTCTCTCTTTCTCTCTCTCTCTGGTGTGACGGATGACAAGAAAATTTATATATTGTTATATGTATAGTTGTTGCAGTTGTTGTTGTAGTTGCAGTAGTAGTAATTGTTGTTGTTGTTGTTGTTGCATTATTATAGTAGTAGTAGTAGTAGTAATTATTATTGTTATTGTTGTTAATGAAGATGATGACTATGATGATGATGATGATGATGATGATGATGATGATGATGATGCTGTTCTTGATGAGACGGCTGTGATGGCAGTGGTAGAATATGATAGCGAAAATTCACATGTATCTTTTGCATCTCAATATCATAACCACTCCAGCAGAGGACGTTACATACAGTTACACCCAAGACTAACTCGAACCTTCTTGCAGTGACACTCCTTTGACGATATGAAAAAAAATAAATAAACATCACATGAAACATACAAACGCATACAAGTCTATACTACATTAAAAGGAAATCAAAATTCATGATCCTAACCTAACTGTCTGGTATCCACACAAGAATCTTTACCATTCTGGACAACTTTGGGACGGACTGGTGCACGTGCTGTCCCCGCGTCCCCTGAGTCTCCTTCATTACGAATTGCCCATCGTGGATACAAACCAATGAGCAGGATCGACTCCCGGGAAGCACGTCACGTACCCATTTAGTCGGTCAGGAACTACGCATATAAGAAGATTCAATTCGATTTCACAGAGCACAGCAACCGTTGATTTGATACTCGATTCTACAAAGGCTCCTATTACCAACAGTGTCAGTTTTTTTTTTTTTTTAAGTCGCTGCTTAACCCTGTGACTGGTATGATATGCTTGATAAAAGGTTGCGGTGCAAGTAAAGAGCATATTACTGGAAGGCGCAGCCACAACAGAAGGAGTTATGGAGGAGACCAAACCTTTTAGTGGGCAGTCTTTTTTTTTTTTTTTTTTTTTTTACTCGGTAAAACAATGAAGAGTTTCTCAAACAGGTGTCACTTAGTCATTAGCAATCAGAGGATTGATGACTGTATTTCACATTCATAAACAAGGCAGAACGCATACGTGACCTGAAGACCCCATTCATTAATTTGCACATATACTGACAGTATTTATCTAACCAGTTCATAACATTGACAACCAGACTAATCCGCTAGAGCACCTCAAGGCGGCATCCTCAGCTGTTCTATACTACGCCACCAAGGTAAGCAATGGTCACAGGAACAGAACTTACTGTCCCATCCAGTATACTTTCAAACACGTGGACTGCGTCTTCATCCCGGAAACATTAAGGTCCAGTGACTTGGCCTCTCCGTGTTGTGCTTGAAGAAAGACCATCATGATCTACAATGGCTTATCAAAAATTACTCCCTCACTGGCAGTGTCAACGATACTGACCTTTTTACCGCTCACAGGTGCTCTGCCATGATTGCCTAAAATTCAGTCCATGCAAGTTTGAAAATGGTTTTGCGCACTTAAGCCAAATTATATATATATATATATATATATATATATATATATATATATATATATATATATATATATATATATATATATATATATATATATATATATATATATATATATATATATATATATATATATATATATATATATATATATATATATATATATATATATATATATATATATCCATCTATGATTACATTTCTTATCTATCAATCCTATTATGATAATTAGAGACGCCAGTGGAGGTCTCGGGTCCAAGGTGGTGACCACCGTCACGTGTGTACAGCGGTGGTTCTGAGGACTCATGTCTGCCTCCAATGCTCCTCTTGACCAAAGTCACAACTAAGGGTCAAGACTAAGCTACCACGCGCGTGATACACGGCCACTTGAAGACAAAGGATAACCGTCCAGTCATCAGCGACCTTTCAGGCTGGGATCCGGCGTCCACCCCCTTCCGCACGCTGACAACTCCGCCGCCGCCTTTCTTGAAAGTAAGAGGAAAGAAGCCGGACACATCATCCCATCACTTGACAACACTCTCAGTCCCGGAGTATAGATCAGTCACTAGATCAATAATCGTTGCCGCAGTTCCCAGAAGTCTCTTAAGACCATGGGGTGCCGCTAGATGCCCCGAGTCAACAGCTCCTTCGAGAACGATATCCCTTCCTACATTATTTCTTATAACGCGCCGGAAACCTTATAAAAATTTGGAAATATCAAACCAGTGATCATTTGCTGCCATCAAACAAAAGTAGCGTGTCATTACAATACAATTCCTGTCACACACGGTGTAAGTATGTAAGTAAACATGTGATCGGATACACATATGTGTTGAGGATTCGTAATTCGTTTTAGATCCTTATTTTTTTTCTTTTAGTCTATAATTTCAAAAATGCTTTATAGATTCCTTAAATACAGTCGTTTATTGGTAATTACTACACAGCAAGATTTAATAACTGGTAATTACTACACAGGAAGATTTAATAACAACCTTAAAAAAAAAAATAGAAAACACGGACGGGCGGGCTCAGATCCAGCACCCATCTCTTGACGTTCACACTTAACTGGAAACAAAGCGCTATGAAGGTATTCCAGCATTCTCTATTATCTCAAAAAATACAGATATTTCTAGCGCACTGAATTCAGCCCATGGGATAAAAAAAAAAAAGTCACAGGATATTATGATCAGCAAACTCTCACCCCGAGCACACAAAGAATGCCTAACCTAAACGCATTTAAAGGCCCGCAATTTCACCACAATACACGTCAAAATCGTTTTATCGTTTCCAGTACTTATTATGTAGATGAGTTACCTTTTTTCCCTCCCCTGAATTGTGCCTTGTCGAGGTCATAAAGTGCCTGCCTGCCTTCCACTGTTTTGCTGCCTTTGTACGACTTATCATGTTTCAATAATTAAACATGTGGTGACACTGTGAACGATCTTGAATTTCTTTTATCTGTCAATTAATTTCTTTGCTTTTATTTGCTTATCTATTATTATTACTATTATCATTACTATTATTATTATTATTATTATTTAGCTTCCGATCAGTCTCCCCCGTAGAAATAAAAACCATAAACGCTTTCATATAAAGATCTAATACTAAGTGTGTGTGTGTGTGTGTGTGTGTGTGTGTGTGTGTGTGTGTGTGTGTTTCAGCTCATTATATCATTATTGAGCGCCGGAAATTCTACGGATATGCGAGATTAGTTTCCGTAGTTTGTCCGCCACGATGAAGAGAAGGGTCATCACCACACACACCAATAACTAAGTAAAAACAGTGTTATCAGTGTACTGTTCGTTCACAACACACAACATCAACTCCATAAGAGAAAGAGAAGAATACGACAGAGAGAATACAAGACCTGACGACCTCGCTTCTTCTTCTTCTCTTTCTTCTTCTTCTTCTTCTTCATCTCCTCGTCCTCCTCCTCCCCCTCCTCCTCCTCCTCCTCCTCCTCCTCCTCTACCTCTTTCTCCTTCGGCATTACCTTCAGCGGAAAAGGAAGAGAAGGAAGAAAAGTTCCAAAAGAAAATAATACTCTACAAGACTTTATTTTCTGATAAGTTAAAGGAAACTGTAACTAGTACGTCAGGTGAAAAGAAAACGGGGTCTGTGCTGACTAGTTTTTCTTCTTCTTTCCACTTCCTTAAGCGACAAGTGTGTGTGTGTGTGTGTGTGTGTGTGTAGATAGCTACGTATGGAGAAGCTTCGGGTACGTTACGTTGTTTATTCAGAGAGGCGTTCCGTGCTCGTCCTCTCGCCATGAACTCTTTGACAACTACGGCCTCTTTCACCTCAACCTTCATGAAATGGTTTAGAGTAAGTTTAAAGCAAAATCTTGAAAGACAGCACTGAAAACAGAAGGATTAATCAAGCAATTTAAACCTTTAATTGCCAGTAGTTTTTTTTTTCTTCTTCTTCTTGTTCTACTTTTCTTCTTTATCTTCTTCTTCCTCTTCTTTCCTTAGTGTAGAGTTACTCAAGTGAAGTAAAGCGGATAATGATGTCATAATTAGATCATTACATCATTACATTAAGAAGTGGGCACATTAAACAACATTCTATCATTATACTATTGATATTTATGTAAGGTATTTCTTATATCTTTAATTCTAATCTTAACAGGTTTAGGTTGAGTCCCCAAGCTCCTGATAACATTTAACTTTCTTTTTTGTCCCTCAGAACGCACTGAAGACACCCGCTCTCCTCCACACACTGTCATCACCACACAGTCGCGTCTGTCACTACTCAGACTGAAAACTATTTTTATTAGTGACAACGAATTTCTTATATCTTTAATCCTAATCTTAATAAAGTCACATATGTATCGCTAACTCATATCAAGTTTTGAGTTCTGATAACGTAAGGCCATTTAAGGCACCTCATTCTTTAACATTTTAAATTGCGTACATTTGATTGCTATTTGTTATACACTATTCAGGAGCCCTCAAAAATTTTAGTTTCTTAGGTTTAATGTGCACACTTTTTTTTATTTCTCTTTACGATGTTAGCTCAAGGCTTTATTGATAATGTGCCTACTTGACGTGATCTGACGGGCGGGATCACTGTGTGTGACCGTCAGTCTGCATTTACTTTGATAATTTGTTGTTCAATTTCCGTAGCGGTGTGTTCCTTCCCTCTTCATTTAAGTACTTTGGTTACTTTGGTTAGATATGATTAATTTCTCAAAAATTTTCATGTACATTCTTTTTCTTTGCAACCATTTTCAAGTACCATCTTTTCTTTATTAGAGCCATTTCAAGAGCAATACATTTTCACGAGCAATATACTTTGAATTATAAACATTTTCACGTGCAATGTCTTTACAGGAATTTTCACATCCAGCTTCATTCTCTTACAAGTATTTCACCTACATTTTTTTTAATTATAAGCATTTTCTCGTACAAAATTTCTACCCTTGAGACTTCCAAAGGTATGAAGAATTGCATTTTTCTTTCTCGTACTTGATTTTCTTTCCTACGACTCACCTTACCCTGTTTACTACGACTTTCACTTTATTTCCTTTACAATAACTCTCGTTCGACCGTCTGTTGCGACTCATCCTGATAACCAGACACCTTGAATAACTTTTCTTAGCTGTTCAGTTTTAACACTGTCCACTCATTTGAAATTAAGAACAATATCTCTCCTTTTTCAGAGTACAAAGAAGAAGAAAAGTTTAGCGTCTCCTTTACTTAGGGCATTTTCTTATACCGTATTCTCCAGTGATCAAATTATCAAGTTACTCCTCTGTACTTAATCAAAATACGTGATTGGGGAGAAAAAAGTACGTACAGGGAACAAAGGGACACGTGTGAGAGAGGAGAAATAGAATGACGTACATAGAGGCAGTAATGTGACGCAAGGAAAAGATGATGAAGAGAAGGAAAGGTATGGAACAACAATATGAACAGGAGGAAGATAAGAGAACAAGGTGTGATGAAGAGTGGGAGAGATAATGTCAAGCAGAAGGAAAGTAATGAGGAGGGAGAAAGAAGATAGAAGGGAAGAGAAGGAAGTATGAGGAAAAGTATGAAAGATGGTATCAAGCAGAGGAGTACAACAGAAGGAGAAAGAGGAAAGAAGGGAAAGAGAAGGAGGAAGAGAAGGGGGTGAAACTGAAGGATGCAAAGACAAGAAGTGAGGAAGAATATGAGGGATGGTGTTAAGCAGTAAGTATAGACGAACAAGGAAGAGAGAAGAGAAGAAAATGGTATGAGGCTGAGTATGAAACCTAAAGGAAACGTAACAGACAGAGAATGAAAAATAGGAAAGGAAAAGCTTCAGATTGTGATGTAAAAAGTGAACAATATAAGGTGGTACAGGATACAGACTTATCCTCTCTGTAGGTGCATCAACGGTTATCTCTGTTTCTGGGTACTCAAGGTTATCGCAATGCATGTCAGAGAGTGAGTGAGGGCACGGATAACTGAAGGATGGAAAGGAGGAGTGACTGAAGGAAGAAGGGACGAAGAATGGAAAGGAATGTGCTGCCCTTGTTCAGAGTCAACGTTCTCTCTCTCCGTGTGTGTGTGTGTGTGTGTGTGTGTGTGTGTGTGTGTGTCATTCATAACTTTACGGAAAACTTATGATAATCAGTTATAATAAGCGGCATGTGAATATGAATGCATTAATTACACACGAGACAAAAAGATCAGTACGAATTCCATTAATACAAACACACGTAGTATATGCACAGTGGAGCATCAATTCTGTACTACACTTGACACACACCGACGCCTGGGAACACGAGAAAGTGCTACCTGTCGGGTGGTAACGCCAATAGATAGCAGTAAAGTTTGTTACTCGAAGTGATGCCACAGTGACCAGAGTGACCCGTAGATTTGATTTTTTTGGCGCTGCAACAACAAGATCATATCGGGGACAGACAGCACCAGCAGGAGTCACGATGCAGTGTAGCATTTCCCTCTCTGGTGTTTTAAGTTTTTCCCTTCACATAAACGGAAGCTCGGACGGTTGGTTTACTTAACTCCACCAAGAA
The DNA here is from genome assembly GCF_035594125.1 of Scylla paramamosain. Lineage (NCBI taxonomy): Eukaryota > Metazoa > Arthropoda > Malacostraca > Decapoda > Portunidae > Scylla > Scylla paramamosain. The sequence goes on from NC_087165.1 coordinate 23,995,818, forward strand.
CTCCCTAATTCAGCTCAGTTTAAGAATGATAATACAATCACAAATACAGTAAATTATATATGTTGTCACTCATGATGACGCCATCCAGATGTGTGTGTGTCTGTGTGTGTGTGTGTGTGTGTGTGTGTGTGTGTGTGTGTGTGTGTGTGTGTGTGTGTGTGTGTGTGTGTGTGTGTGTGTGTGTGTGAATCTTTGTTTATAGCTATTGCAAACATATATAAAACGTCATTCATCGTTCAGCTTCATATTACACACACACACACACACACACACACACACACACCCAAGCTATCAGTCACGCAACAATCCACTCAGGCCAAGCACCTGCACTGTTGCCGTGTGGGGGGAGGAGTGGAGGGTCCTGGCGGTAATGCAGTCCCCGGCTGTCGACTCTCCTATGAGTGTATCGAGACACAGCCAGATACAGCCTCTCTGTAACCACACAAGTAAGACAACTAACACACAAACACGTCGCCGTGCTTTTACATACCCGAAAAATCCCAGCCAAGAAAAGTCCCCTAACCTAACATAACCTAACATTAAATAATATATATCATAACATAACATGAAATACTTTTTTTTATGCAAGGGAGGCAGAAGAAGATAGAAATTAATTAATTAAAAAAAAGAAAGCACGCTCATTGTCTTTCCCAAGAGCCTAAAAAAAAAAACTTACATAACCCAGCAGAAGCTACCAATGGAGATTCTTATTTTTTCTTTCTTTTTAAGAGGAATATATTGGGGCTGGAATGTTCAGTGACGAAATCTATCGAAGGAAATGTACCGTAAGATAAAAAATAATAATAAAAAAGCCACTTCACTGTATCCAACATTCTATAAACTGCTCTAGTTACAAGGAATCCAGAAATTGCAACAAAGAGCGGCTATACTTAAACTACACAAGGAACCATTAATATTTTGTCTTCTGAGCATGCAAGGCTTATCTATTATGTGGCGGCGTTTAAGAGCCTAAGTATAAGCAAGTATGAGTATGATGATAAGCACACACTCATACGTCACGTTCACACTCACAAACCATGATGACAGGAAAAATAGAGCTTTAATTTCACGGCGAAAAATGTTACGTAAGCAGTGTGCGCATACATAACCCTGAGCAACACACACACACACACACACACACACACACACATGCAAACTTAACACTGAGCAGCAACATGACAAATATCTCATAACAAATTTACTACTTAAGAAGGTTATTATTATTCACTTAACTATTTAGCACGGCCATTTATTCTAACAGCACACGTCACCTCGGTATGTTTATGAATCAACATGGTTAAAGGTGCAGTAAACGACCCTCCCCTTCCTGCCTGCTGCCTGCTTACCCCTTACCTTACCTACCCTTTAAACAACATGGACTTGGAAGTGTCGTGTGTCAGAAAGCCTTACTTCACTCATTTCTCACGCACGTTCACTATCACCCTATCTCTCTCTTTTCTCAGTCCCCAACACCTTATTTCACCCTCTTCCCTAATGCTAGTATCACGATGCGTCCTCCCAACGTGTGTTCAGTACGTGCCTACACTATCTACGGGCCCCTACACACGCAGGACGTCATAACTCTGCGAGCTGCAGCCCCAAACAATGGTGTTGGCAGGCGAGCCACCACCACCACCACTACCAGCCGCCTTACGCCATGACTGGTTAAGCGGCAGCTGGGAGAGGGACACTGCGCGCCATCTATTGAGCGGCGCCTGAACCTCATCCCTCACTCGCACTCTCCTCTCCTCGCCTCCAAAGAAGTTTCTGGACTTTACAACATCTCCAGAAGAATAAATCAACTCGGTTTTCCTTTCTTTTGTGTTCTTTTTTGCCGGTCTAGTAGGTGACGGCTGAGGCGAGACTAGGGAATGCGCGGTTTCTCTTTCTTCAGATAAGTGAGGGAGTGAAGTGTGATCGCCCTGACTTGACCTGACTGACTGCATGGTGCTTTTGTTCTGTTCTGTGTGCGTTACTCTGGATGCGTGTGTGTCAGAGAGAGAGAGAGAGAGAGAGAGAGAGAGAGAGAGAGAGAGAGAGAGAGAGAGAGAGAGAGAGAGAGAGAGTGTGTGTGTGTGTGTGTTGCCTTAAGTAGTACCTGCATTAGAACTTAGTGATTCTTCTCCCTAATAAAAAAAAAAAAGTCCCTCCGTCTCGAATGAAGAAGAGACAAACGGAAATCTTATCTAATTTTCTTCATTAAGGTGCTCTCTCTCTCTCTCTCTCTCTCTCTCTCTCTCTCTCTCTCTCTCTCTCTCTCTCTCTCTCTCTCTCTCTCTCTCTCTCTCTTCGCTGCTTTACTCCAATTTTCCTTTAATTTCTCCCCGACATTTTCATCGATAAAGAATCTGCAAACTATTTTCCTCTAGACTTCCTGTACTTACCTGCCACCCTTCTTTTTTTTTCTACCTTTATATCCATTTTCTCTTTTTTTTTTCTTCCTTTTTTAACTCAACTCCTTCCATTCTCTTCCTACAATCTGTTAGGTCTCTAATTTTCTTTCCATTCCAGTGTTTGTTGTCATTGCACACTTGTTGTTTTTGTTCTTTATTCCTTCATCATCATCATCAAAGTAAAAATAATAATAATCCTATCTTTTTTACACCTCTAACAGCTTTTTCTGTCCCTACTGTCTGCTGTTACCACACTTCTATTCCAACCATTTCAGAATCGTAATCATGTATTCCTTTTACT
>NC_087165.1:24003511-24006011 GCF_035594125.1 Scylla paramamosain
TATCAGTACAGTCACCAGTACAGGAATCAACCGTGACAGCGATGATACCTGCTGCCTAACGTGCCATCCGTACCCCCACACACAACAGTCCACATACGAAAGGTATGTCCCGCCTTTCCCTCTAACCTGAACGGTACAAATATGGTATAGAAAGCGTGAACTGGTGTGTCGATCTTCACCATTTCAAGCCGAAAAAAAACAAGAGGAGAAGAAGAAGAAGAAGAAGAAGAAGAAGAAGAAGAAGAAGAAGAAGAAGAAGAAGAAGAAGAAGAAGAAGAAGAAGAAGAAGAAGAAGAAGAAGAAGAAGAAGAAGAAGAAGAAGAAGAAGAAGAAGAAGAAGAAGAAGAAGAGGAAGAAGAAAGAAAGAAAGAAAGAAAGAAAGAAAGAAAGAAAGAAAGAAAGGAAAAGAAAAAGAAAAGAAACACAAAATAAAAAAAAAAAAAAGTTATACCACCATCACTACCACCACCACCACCACCACCACCACCATCACCACCACTACCAACAACAACAAAAACAATAACAACAACAATAACACAACAGCAGCAACAGCAGCAAAGCAACATCCTTTTTATTCTCGTGATCTCATTTCCAATAGTCTGCATTTCAAACATGTTACACACACACACATACACACACGCACACGCACACACACACACGACTAACCTTAGCCATGCACACATAAAATATACCGATAAACTGTATTGTTTCCTCCACGCTCAAAAACCAGGCCACGTAAATTTACATACCATTACAGTCACTTTTTTTTTGGGCGTGCGGAAAGTCAGACTAATTAAAACTTTTCTAGTGACGTTCATGTGCTTGATGTAAAATATACGTTCGTGTGTAGTTATATATTATAATGTATAAAAAATGAATTAATGAATAGATCGACAAATAAATAAATTGATTAATTAATTATGATAATAGTAGTAGTAACAACAACAACAACAACAACAACAACAACAACAACAACAATAACAACAACAAAATCACAACACCATCTTTCTACTAGGATCAGAAACACACACATAAATCAACAACTCTATTTTTTTTCATCGCCGCTTCCTCTCCCCGCCACCGCCGCCGCCTCTGCCGCCACCAAGTACCTGCGGAGGGCAGCACACATTCCCGAGTATTTTTTTGCCGCCGAAAAGATATTTATGCTGAAATCACTTTGATGCAACTCCCTCCATCCCGCCCAGCTCGCGCCTATATACTAAGGAATAATGTTATCTTGACAGACACTATAATTTCGATATTTTCGGTAATATAAGGAGAAACAAGAGAAATGAATTTGCTGTTCTTATATAATGCGGTAATGATAGATATATGGGTTCTTCAATAAAAAAAAAATGTATATATAATTTTTCCCCATAAATATTATCTCTTTAACATAAAAAAATCGTATTCATAATCCTATACATAAATCTTGTCTATCTTAACCCTAGACAAGCTTAAATACAACCTGACTCCTCATCACGTTACGTAACCGAACCTGTCTTGACCTGACCTAACCTAAAGGGAGCTGGCAAAGACCTCCTCAATAGCATCAAATACTCCTCCTAATTCGGTTCCTGGATGCTGCTCTCGATACATTTCCAGGTAAATATCTAGAAGCCACGAAAAGACTCAGATGCGAAGGAGTGTATGCTTTGTTGTTGTTGTTGTTGTTGTTGTTGTTGTTGTTGTTGTCGTAGTGGTGGTGGTGGTGATGGTGGTGGTGGTGGTGGTGGTGGCGGTGTATTGTATTTAATGCTCTGGTTACCTTGCCTTCGCTACATACTCATACAACCTTACACCTGTTTGGCTTGTTGTAGGTGATAGTCCGCAAGGATTGATACACTAGGATACACACACATACACACACACACACACACACACACACACACACACACACACACACACACACACACACACACACACATTCATGAAGGCGGAAGTAGTGCGCAAGATCAAAGAACATCCGTGAATTTAAAACTTAATTTCACATCACAAGTAGGTAAACACCCACAGCAGTGCAAGTAAAGCGACGGAAGACTCAAACGTCACAACTCTGTCTTGTTCGCTGCATTAGTACGGTATGTTCAGTCACGCTGTCACGTTACCGCCGCTAACATTGCTCGGAAGAAGTTTTTTTTTTTTTTTTTCCTACTAATCGTGAGGCAGTTTTCTCAAGATGGTGTCGAGATATCCAACTTCAGATAAACGATTCTCTACCAAAATATGTGTAAAGACAAAGATTCTAACCGCCCCCCTCCATTCTTCTATCTTCTTCTTCTTCTTCTTCTTCTTCATCTTATTCTTCTTCTACTTCTCTTTAATGACACTGATCTTCAGTTCAATGTCATGTATTTCATCCCCTCTTATCCACTCAACACTTCCTTCTTTTAAACAATTAATGTCTCGAGACTGCACATTACAGGAAAGTGCGCAGGAAGAAAGGGGACATTAGCAGCAATCAAAGGTGTGTTAAACACCGAAATTTCAAGGGAAGTCC
>NC_087165.1:24008511-24011011 GCF_035594125.1 Scylla paramamosain
ATTACGAAATGGATTATGGTCCGCACACTTGTTTTCTTCCCGTACCTGAGTGAAGTGGAGAGAGAGAGAGAGAGAGAGAGAGAGAGAGAGAGAGAGAGAGAGAGAGAGAGAGAGAGAGAGAGAGAGAGAGAGAGAGAGAGAGAGAGAGAGAGAGAGAGAGAGACAGAGAGACAGACAGAGAGACAGACAGACAGACAGACAGACAACAGAGAAAACAAGGTCAACTGTTTGATTGAATATTGGCAGACTGAGTGACTGAATGACAGGACCTAACTGTCTGACTGACTGGCTGATTGATTGCCTGATTGAATGCCTAAATTATTTATAACAGAAGAGAATGATACAGAAGAGATGTACATACAGAAACAGATGCAAGACGACATGAATACATAAATTTAACAAACACTCGTATGTATGTGTGTGTATGTGTGTGTGTTTGTGCATAAATTCCTTCAAGAGATGTCCGCTTGAAAATAGCACAGGTTGGTATATCTTCATTCACAGTATATGATTCCGTTCCGCAACCGAAATTGGTAATCGAGTAATTTCCGGGAAAGTACGCACGGGACACAAAAAAGAGGGCGGGACTTTTGAGTTCAAGAAGGGAGGCATCTACTTGGGGTGAGCCGGATGAGACAGAAGCTGCTAGAAACACTTAACTCAATACTATAAAGATTACCATCAACACACCTACAAATTTTACAACCCTCCACTACTCGTAACCCTCCTGAATTTTTCTTTACTAGCGGTGTTTTCGTCTTATTTTTGTAACGTATCGTTCTTGTAGTTGCTGTTAAGTTTCCTCCTCTTGTGAAAACTTTAAGGCACAGTGGTTAGTTAGTCTGGGTATTCGGCGCTTTCAACAAGAGAACTCTGGAAACTTGTACAGTCCCATGAAGAAAGATGGGTGTCAGAGGCAAGGAGAATCCATGGCGTGGTATGTGATAAGCAACAGAATTAAGGCGCGCTCCTCACACGCTTTAGGAACTGGCTGGTAGTACTAGTAAAATATAACATGAACTGGCTGTTAAACTAGTGAAATATAACATGAAAGGATAGCGAAGAGTCGATAGGGTCCAATGACCTGCTGGAACGTCCTGTGTGATGATGTTTCCAGTCATGTACCTGCAGCACCTCTGAACTCCCTCACTACTAAAAGCGGCGCCGCCACGCAACTTCGTCATCTTCAGACAGACGCATCAATCTCCTGTCAAAACATATAAATATACTCGTATCTTCTATCAAAAAAAATCTAAAGATCTGGTTTTATTTACTGAAAAAGAAATCATAAAGTTCACAGACCATGGCAGGAGTAATTTGGAAAGCCAGGTAAAGGTAGGAACTGGGACAAATTACGAGGTGTGTGGCTGCTGTGGTGATGTACGCTTCCTTCCCACTCGAGTTAGTGATGCGCTCCTGACTGCCAAACAAAGCGCCGCACCGTCCTCTATTTATCCCCCGTAGTAGGTGCCACCCAAGACACGGCTCTCCGGACTAAACCTGAAATGCGGGACTGTCGCCTGCTTGTCCCGACCACAAAACATACACTGATCAGCTCTTCATCCATCACTGAAGCTCAACATTACCACGACGACAGGTTTGAAAATTCCCTGATATTTACAATGTATAATACTGACTCACTAATAACAGTCATTCATCTCCCTTCACTTCATGAACATGTAAGTATTTAACAATCACGTCCAGCCATGTACTCTCCCACGCCCCTCCGCCCACACCACGCCACTCTGCCATCCTCCGTCCCTTCATCACTTCCAATCACCTCACCGCCCACCGCTTCCCATCCCTCCACCCTCCATCCACTTACATAACACATCCCATCCTCCCTCCACCACCCAAAACCCAACTGATCTTCCACTCTCCTCCACCCTTCCCACAGCCAGCACTCCCTTCCCTAGTAACCTTCCACCATTAACTATCCCCACCTTCCCATCCCCACCGCCCGCACCCTCTCCCCGCCCGGTGTTCGCCCGTCATTCTCACACCCTCGCCAATACACAGTGTCAGCATTAATAACACAACAAATATTGGTTTGGAAAGGAATCTATAAATAAGTAAATAAACAAATTCTATGAAAATTAATATTTATGAGCCTCTGTAAACACCACTTGTGTGTGTGTGTGTGTGTGTGTGTGTGTGTGTGTGTGTGTGTGTGTGTGTTTATGGTTAATTTTTCTATCCCCCATTTTTCATCTTCAATAAATATCCCATTCGAGTTGAAGGCTTACGTATCTTGATGCGACAAGTGATGGATATGAACAAGTGTGAGAAAGTGGCGTGCAGCAGACAGTCGGGATTCACGGGAGGACAGCTGTGAAGCGGGACACACGGAAGATAAACACGTGTGAAAAACTCGTTTGGGATGGACAGGTGGGCTGATGCGGATTGACAGATTAGGGATACATACGAATGAGGTGCATACGACATGAGGTAGAGACGTGAAGTATCGCAGCAACATAACGTGTGAGTGTTGTGACATGCG
>NC_087165.1:24016011-24023511 GCF_035594125.1 Scylla paramamosain
AGATAGACAGATAGATACATACGAGTAGATAGAATACATAGATAGATAGATGGATGGATGTACAGATAGACAGGACAGACAGACATAGACAGACAGACAGACAGACAGACAGACAGACAGACAGACAGACAGACAGATAGACGGATAGAGGGACAAATGAATAGACAGACAGATACTAGTTGAAGACGTGATATCTTTTCTCCTGAGTCAGGTTAATTAATGTAAATATTATGTCTTTCCTATTGAAATTGGAAAATTCATTTGAATACTCTATTGTTGCTTCTCTAAGCCCGACTCCCCCACTCTCTCTTTCTCTTCTCTCCCTCCCAGTTCCTCCACCTCTCCCTCCTGTGTCTTTTCTGTTACTCTCATTCAAACTAATCCTTCCCTTCCCCACTTCAACTTCCTCTCCTCAGTTTCTTCCCTCCCACATCCCATTCTGCTCGCTTCCTTCACAAGCTAAAACTCCTCCAGTTGTTCTCACCTCCACCATCCATCTCTTCAGTCTTATCCTTCTTTTACTTTTCCCTTTATTCCTTAACGCCCCCTCTCTCTTAACACAAAGGAACTGGCCGAGGCAAAAAATAAAGACTGAAAAAATCAAATAAATATATAACATAAGAAAACATAACATAACATAAGGAACCTGGTTAATGTATAAAGATGAAAGTATGGAAAAAGCAAAAATATGTATTCGCATAAAACTATATAATAAAAATAGTTGCAGAATGCCTGTGATAAATTTAGTTCTCGAAGTGTCTTCATACTTCTCCCTTAAATGTAATAAGTCGTTGAAAGTAGAATAATATAATATAGCAGAAAGCTCTAGAAAGGCGTGGAGATACGTGCTATTTGGCTGAAAGTTGATAAAATTGATGATACAATGAAGAAGCTCAGTTCGTTCCTACGCCGTTCAGAAAATTTTATATGTTCGATTTTCTTTATCGCCTCTTCTGTAGTCTTCTAGTTCTTGTTTGGATGAGATGCACGACACATAACAATGGAAGAAAGTAGACCAGAGGCAGTAATATAGAAATAGTTAAGCAAATGAATTCGACAGGAAAAGGTCTTTGTCAAATAAAAGAAAGAAAGTGTGTCAAAGAAGAGAACCCTAGGGCATAACTGTCTTGATAAATTTAGAACTTTGGCGAGAACTAGAAAAGAAAGTCACGATGATGGTAAAAGAGGCACATAATTCTTAGTACAATAGTTTAAGAATAATCTAAACCCTAACACGGAACCAGAAAGAATGGCTGAAATATAACTACAAAATGAAGCATAAAATCCGTACGAGAAAAAGTTAAGGAACAAAGAATTATATCAAACTAAGGAAGACTAACAAGCAGAACCCTATGACTCCCTCACCTTCCCTCCCTCCACGACCTCCATCATTCCTCTCTGCCTCCTCAATAATCCAACCCTTTCACTGTCTGACCTCTGACCGCTCCCCTGTAATGGTCTCTCTGCCCCTTTCCTGATCCCTCCATGCCCCCTTCTCTCCCTCCACAACATACCCTCCACAATATACCTTCATGCCACTGAATATGTATAGACTTAAAAAGAAAATCATGCATTTTTTCGGATATTTTACCTTCCAAGCCTCGTCTGAAATAACATTCCAATTTAGTAAATAAAATGAATACGTGCAATTACGATTTTTGTCAGTGTACTATAGTGTATTTGTCGTCACGCTAGTATTCCCGGCTGAGAGAGAAAGGGGGAGGTACAAAAAGCAATGGTAAAAGGCAGAAAGACAAAATAACAGCAAAGGTAAGACAGACGGACAAAAATCAAGCAGTGAGTGGATCCAGGAAACACCTTCAGCTCCCTTCCTCGCCTCTCCTATCACCCCACTAACCCATCCCCCACCACCACAGCGGCCCCTCCCCCCGTCATGGTGTAGAGAGACAGGCCTTGTGGCTCGGTGGTGGGCAGGGGGGAAAAAATGTCATGGGTCGATTTCAGGTGAGAATTTTTACAGCAGCCGCCACCAGGTGAGGCCTCCTGCTTGTGTTCCGACCCCTGTGACCGCGGCCTCGACTTCCCAGAGCAGGAATTCCCCAGTTAGTCTTTACTCACTTCCTATGTTGTCTAGTAAACTTAAGATCCTTGACACTACCATCGCCCAAGGGTGTTTATAAGTTGCTGCCTTACTGCAGTGTTGATTTATTACGGTGAGTTCAAGGTGGAGGGAGTCGAGGAGGCCAGGCTGAGGGTGAGGCTTGAGGTGGGGACAGGGGGCAAGGGTGCTAGATGCGGCGAGTGTGGGGGGGTGAAAACAGGCGGAGGTGTTGAGTAAGGCTACACCCGAGAGTTGTATGTTGTGAGACTAGGGGTATGTGTTATGTGAGATGGGGTGTTAGGAGAGAGATAAGAAGAATAAGGGATGTTAGCGGAGGTATGGCAGTGGTGTTAGGAGGTGCTGGATGTGTGTGTTAGGTTATATGTGTTAGAGGAAATATGGGATGCAAGGAATATTAGTTAAGGAAATGAGCGCTATGTGAATCTAGTAACATGGTCGTGGTGTTGTGAGGCTAGATGTGTTGGAAGAGAATGTCAAGGGAATAAGGAATGTTAGTTGAGGAAAAAAGTTCCGTGAAAGTAGTGTTGTTAGCATGTTCAGGTGTGCTTCAGTACTGCCTGGTCACTGAAGCAATCGTCGCTGTGCTCTCGAAAAGGAACAAACGAACAGTTAGTGAGGTGTTACTCTTTGTTGATGGTGTGTGTGTGTGTGTGCGTGTGTGTGTGTGTGTGTGTGTGTGTGTGTGTGTGTGTGTGTGTGTGTGTGTGTGTGTGTGTGTGTGTGTGTGTGTGTGTGTGTGTGTGTGTGTGTGTGTGTGTGTTCTCGTTTGCTTAAAATCTATAACTGATATTTTTCTCGTTTAATATGTAAATGAATGTTTTAGCAAAGCTTAGTAGACTGACAACTGCGCACGCACACACACACACACACACACACACACACACACACACACACACACACACACACACACACACACACACACACACGTGGAAGCATCATCCCCCTCCATCTAAAGTAATTATACACATTTACTCAACATTTTATCAAACACTCAAGCATTTTTTTTTCTAGAATACCCCAAGTTAAGCAGGCACCTCGCTCCCCGCTTGAAGGCAATTACAGGTTTATTTACACAAGCCCTGAAGTGGGGCGCTTGGAAGGGCAAAATGGCAGAATCCTAAAGAGCTTCAGTTATTGCCTATAGCTGCCCCGCCCCTTGCTGATCAAGTATTTAAGGCGACATCAAACACTTCCCTGCCGCGCCTGCGAGGAACGGCAGGCAGGGCGAGGCTCTGTAACTACCCTGCCAGGAAGAAATGGTAGACAGGCTGATTGAAGGCTGGGGGACATCAGGTGCTGCCAAGAACTGCCTGTTGAAGAAATTATACCTAAAGTTCCCTAAGTAAACTCTCCTCACGAACATTACACTTATAATATTCCCTAACGTGATTCCTCTTATGATAGTGTAGGTTGAGTTATATTAGGTTAGATGAAGTTTCTTTTTTTCTTTCATCCTTTTTTTTTCTCTTTTTCTTTTCTATTTCTTTCTTTACTTTCTTTAATTATCCATTTGATTTACTAAGTTATTTATATTTCATCTATTTTATTTATTCATTTATTTATTTATCTATCTACTCATTTTTGGCTTTGATGAGACTACCACATGAGAGATTTCAAAAAAAATTTTCCTAAGCAGAATTTATTTGGGCTGCAACTCACGTAGAAACAACGAAGATACAGACCGTGAGTTAGGAAGAACAACAGAAGAATGAGAGTTCAAGAAAAAAATAAAACGAAAATAATGCACAAGAAGTGAAGAAATTACAAGAATCTAAACAGTTCCTCTGAAGATCTGAAGGCTACGAGAAGAACAGCGAAGTAAACTACACCGCAACACATATACAATCAAAACAAGTGAGGCGTAAATGCATGGTAAGACAGAGAAGGCGCAAGAGAAGAGAAGAGAAGAGCACGGTATACAGAACCAACACAGAGGGCGGAGGGTAAAAGGCAGCGCGGTGGTGGGGGAGACAACAAGGCCCTAAGCACCACCACTTGAGACCACGATAGCGGGGCGGGGGCAGGGCAGGACGAGGGAGGGGACTCGGTAAAGGCAGCAGTAGTAGTCCCCGTTTTATGACACGCCCTATAAAAACAAGCATTGTCCGCCACCCAATAAAATCTCCCGGTGTGGATTTTTGGCATTGTGCGCACCGAGCGGGAACCAAGGCCGGCCCTAAAACACCTGGTGATGAACAGCCAACGAGGGAAAGATGGAGAGAGAGAGAGAGAGAGAGAGAGAGAGAGAGAGAGAGAGAGAGAGAGAGAGAGAGAGAGAGAGAGAGAGAGAGAGAGAGAGAGAGAGAGAGAGAGAGAGAGAGAGAGAGAGAGAGAGAGAGAGAGAGAGAGATGGAGGGAGGGAGGGAGGAAGGGAGGTAAGAAGATATTAGATTATTTGTCAACGATGTGATTTGCAGCGGTGACGAGGCGAGCAGTGTTTGATGGCAGCCGTGTCAGAGCATGAAAGAGACACACCACCTTTGAGTCTAACACGAGTACGGGAACGCTCAGGGAGGAAGCCTGCAGGGGGTGGACTGGCTGGCTTATCTGTAAACTAGCGGCAGCACCAACACACGCCTCGTACACACACAAACATACACACAAAATCTATCTCTCTATGTATCTCTCTCTATATCTATCTCTGAATCTAATATTTCTATGGAAACCTACATAGTCTCCTTGATACAGGTACACCTACAGATACAAAGAGAAAAACAGACAGGTAAACAGGCGCAGACAGAAAGACGTAAGTACACAGCTGTGGTGATTTTTTTTTTCCTTTTGTGGTGGTGATGTTGGTGATGGTAGAAATCGTTGTTGTTGTTGCTGTTGTTGTTGTTGTTGTTGTTGTTGTTGTTGCTGCTGCTGTTGATCCTGCTGCTTTTGTTGTTGGCAATGGTGATGGAAGCGATGATGGTGTTGGCATTAATAATATATATTATTGTTAGTAGTAGTAGTTGTAGTAGTAGTAGTAGTAGTAGTAGTAGTAGTAGTAGTAGTAGTAGTTTCAATTCAATTCAATTCAATATTCTTTATTCACACAAGATGTGTACACAAACTAAAATACATACTAAAACTAAAAGAAAGAAAAACATTTCATTTAATTATTAAAAAAAAAGACATAAATTTATACTAAATTAGACAATATCATACTGAATCCGACGTCACTCGGTGCACAAAGCATCAATCAACATCTTAGTTTCCCTTACATCTAAGATTGTGGTATCACATCTATCCCTCATCAAACACAATTCACGAATTTGTGCACCAGTCCGTGCAAGTTCGTACTGGTCACCACTGCAGCTGCGTCCAAACCTTATTGATGTCTCCAATATTCATATTAAATTTGTATGAAAGATATCTTACATTACTGCCCATTATTGAATGTCTTCCATAAACCCCCATTCTTCCTATTGTTCTTATAACCATATTGTCTGATGTTAATATTTGGTTTATAAAAGCAATCTCCCGTTTTGCGAACCACATTTCTGGGGGCATAACATTAGCAATGTGAGGAAGCAGACTACAGTGTGTGGTCCAGGGCAGCTTCCACACTCGACGCACTGCAACCCTCCACGCTCGGTACACCGCTTCCATGCTACCATCACACACATTTAAAAGTTGACTACCATAAAAACTAGAACAATATTTAAAAAACAAAGTATTTCTTACATGTGACAGTCCACCCTTAAAAACGGGATAAAAATGAATTACATTGTCGATAAAAATCAGTCACACATTTAGAAGTATCACATTTAAAAATATTTCTTCCTAAAACATTTCCCAGGTGTACAATTTCCTCCATAATATCAATAGTTTTACCATTAATTTCTACATTAGGAATTATATTACTTCTTTTATTACCGTGGAAAACTATTAATTTGCTTTTCTTTTCGTTATACACAATGTCATATCTCGATGCATAATCTACACAGATGCTTATCATCTTCTTGAGAGCAAAAACACTTGGTGCTAGACCTTTTAGGTCATCAGCAAACCCGAAGGCTCCTGCATAGGTGCCACCCATGTAGCAGCCAACGCCAGAGTCTCGCAATTCCGTGAGTAACCCGTCTACATAAACACAATACAGTATAGGAGAGATCACACCACCTTGTTTGACTCCATTACTCACTTCAAATGTACTAGACAGTAAGTCATTCCATCTTACGCTTAGTTTTTGATTTACGTACATGTTTAACAATAATCTACATATAAGAGGACATACATTACGTTTCAATAGAATATCAAATAATTTGCAATAATTAACTCTGTCGAAAGCCTTGCTTGCATCTAAAGTAAACCCATAAACAGTTGTACCTTTAGATACATAATAAGACACAGTTTCTCTCACCATTGCTGTACACATAGTAGAGGATGTTCCTTCTTTGAACCCAAACTGCAAATCATTGGTCAATAGTTTATCCCTTTCTCTCATCAATACAATATTATCCAGTATTTTACTCATCAAACTACTAAGAGTAATCGCTCTGTAATTTTCACTGGTATTAAGATTTGCCCAACGACCTTTAGGAAGCGGTATCATAACCCCTTTCATCATGCTGTGGGGAGAGAAACCGTGCCTCAACATGGCTGAAAACAGTACAGACAAGTGTCCGTATAACACATCACCAGCATGTATGAGATGGTCAGACATCAGGTCACCCTCACCTTCTCCCTTTCCAGGCCTCACTCTCCGCAGTGCTTGACGCACCTCATCAGGCGTAATCAAGAGTATACTTTCATTACTATTTTTCTGACAAGAAATTACACTGTTGATGGCAGATTTTAAGCTATCCATCTCATTTGTATCGTATGAGGTACTGTTGTAAAGCTCTTCAAACTTTCCTTTAAATAAATCAGCTATATCTTTAGGACAATGTTTTCCATCAACTGCCTTAGGCGTTTTTTTCTTCTGTTTTCCCTTGTTTCTTACAGATCTCCAAAACTGTCTACCAGAAGCACTAGCCTGCAAACTCTCAGCTAATTTCTCTGTAGTTATTAACTCTTCTTGCTTTATAACCATCTTGCGTGCTTGGTGATAACATTTACGTGTTGTACGGCGTATTTCGGCAATGAGACCTTGCTGAGGTCGTTCACTGTCTACCCATAACCTGTGCCAAAACAAAGCAGTGCGAAAATAACCCTCAACACAATCATTCCAGCCTGGCACAATTTTCTTAACTCTCCCACAATTTGTCCTTGGTATACACTCTTTACTTGCCTTTATAAGTGCATTGGTGATATGATCATAAAATGCTGCTATTTCCATTTCATGCTGGGTGCACATATTATTTCTACACATTAACATATCTTCCGGTAGGGGAACATTTAACAGATATCCAGTGACTAACTCTTTATACCTTAATATATCCTCAGTATTTGCCTTATGCCAACATATGCGCTCGAAGGTCTCATGC
>NC_087165.1:24028511-24058511 GCF_035594125.1 Scylla paramamosain
CGCTCAACATCTGGTTTGCTTCTTTATCTTGCTTAATAAACCTCAGAAGCAAAGCAATTTTTTTTTCCTGTTACTTATAAATCACAAATATGCCTCATTATATTTTTTTTTTATTTATTCTATGATTCACTACAATTAGTTACTAATGGCACGAGTACAGCTACATCTTTTCGTAAACTAGCAATTTTAAGTTCATCATTAAAATAACAAAGTATTTCAACTAGGGAATCTTTATTCTTCACACCGTCTTTTTGCTTCTCGGCTTTCTATTTCCTTTCAGTAAGCCTTTGCCTCAGTCCTACATATGCTTACCAATGTTCCTCTCAGTGCATCCCTCATTATCGATCAATAAGTTTCCTGGTGTCTGTTCTTCCTATGTATGTAGAAAACCCTCCCTTAGCCGTCCTTTCGTAGCTTCCTTCCATTCATCTTTTCATACATTTTGACATGTGTTCACCTCTCTCTCTCTCTCTCTCTCTCTCTCTCTCTCTCTCTCTCTCTCTCTCTCTCTCTCTCTCTCTCTCTCTCTCTCTCTCTCTGTGTGTGGTGTGTGTGTGTGTGTGTGTGTGTGTGTGTGTGTGTGTGTGTGTGTGTATCTTCTTTTCTTCTTCCTTCCTCCCTACCTTCTTTCCTTCCATTCTTCCTTCCTCTCTCTCTTTTCCTCCTCCATTGATCTGATTACTCGTACTTATTCCACCCTCTTCCCCTTACACGTTTCTTCTCCTTCGTTTCTTCCTTCCTTCTTCAAATGACCAAGCCATCTTTTTCCTATCCCTTCCTTTCTCCTTTCACCTATCCCTCTCTCACCCTCCCCACCTTATCGATCGGGGGTCACCTTATCCTGCAGGTTAATTGGCCGATGAATCAAAACTTAGCCAGGTGTGATTACCGCGTCACGCTGCCCTCAAATCTACCCGGCGGGGCTGGCGGGAGGTAATAACTCTGGTAATTGTTATTACTTAATGTTAATGCTGCAGGTAACACACACACACACACCTGAGCCCCGCCCAGGTGTGTCTGCCGCAGTCACCTGGGATAGCGTGGTGGTGGTGGTGGTGGTAGTGAGTGTGTGTGTGTGTGTGTGTGTGTGTGTGTGTGTGTGTGTGTGTGTGTGTGTGTGTGTGTGTGTGTGTGTGTGTGTGTGTGTGTGTGTGTGTGTGTGTGTGTGTGTGTGTGTGCCTTGATGTGGTGTTGTTGTTTTTGTTGTTGTTGTTGTTGTTGTTGTTGTTGATGTTGTTGTTGTTGTTGTCGTCGTTGTCGTTGTTGT
Source organism: Scylla paramamosain (assembly GCF_035594125.1). Lineage (NCBI taxonomy): Eukaryota > Metazoa > Arthropoda > Malacostraca > Decapoda > Portunidae > Scylla > Scylla paramamosain. The sequence continues at coordinate 24,029,779 of NC_087165.1, forward strand.
TTTGTTGTTATTGTTGTTGTTGTTATTGTTCACGTCTCATCCCATCATCCAACTCCACCGCTCTCCCTCCATCCTTCACTCCACTCTCACCTCCTCCTCACCATCCTCTCCCTCGCTCCCCCGCCCCTCTCCGTACACCAAGCTCACCCCACCAAAGCGTCCCGTTCCCCACCCCCCTTGCTCTCTCCACTCCCTGGCTTATGGAACGCAATTAGCGAAGCAAAAAGTGTTTCCTATTGGAAATATCCGCTTATTTTTTAATTCATCATGGAAAGGTCTGATATGTGTGTGTGTGTGTGTGTGTGTGTGTGTGTGTGTGTGTGTGTGTGTGTGTGTGTGTGTGTGTGTGTGTGTGTGTGTGTGTGTGTGTGTGTGTGTGTGTGTGAGAGGAGAGAGAGAGAGAGAGAGAGAGAGAGAGAGAGAGAGAGAGAGAGAGAGAGAGAGAGAGAGAGAGAGAGAGAGAGAGAGAGAGAGAGAGAGAGAGAGAGAGAGAGAGAGAGAGAGAGAGAGAGAGAGAGAGAGAGAGAATTTTCATTTGATATAAACAAGTCCATTGAAATAAAAAAAAAAAAACGTTGCTTGTGTTTCTTTTGCTTCCTTAGTGCAGCGCAGATCACGTGACGAGGGGAGTATACCACACACACACACACACACACACACACACACACACACACACACACACACACACACACACACACACACACACACACTGGCTATGCATAACAAACACCCGGGAAAACAGATATCCTCCCTTAAATGGCACACACTTCATACACACACACACACACAGATGCAAATAAGTGCATACATGTATACAAGCACGCATATGTTTTTTTTTTTTCCAAGCAACGTGAGAGAAGCAAAAAATACTGAGAATAATATGCAAGACGTAATCAAACACTCTTGCTTCATTATCCTCTCTTCCCACTTTTATCCTTTTTTTTTATTATTTTCCTTTTCCTCTTCCTCTTCCTCCTCCTCTTACTACTACTACTAATACTACTTCTTCTACTACTACTACTACTACTACTACTACTACTACTACTACTACTACTACTACTACTACTACTAAATATATAAAATTATCATTACTTTCATTACTATTTTTTTATTATTTTTTATTATTATTTTCATTATTATTATTATTATAGTAGTAGTAGTAGTAGTAGTAGTGGTAGTAGTAATAGTAGTAGTAATAGTAGTAGTAACAGTATTTAGTAGCATTATCATTGTTATTATTATTATTATTATTATTATTATTATTATTATTATTATTATTATTATTATTATTATTATTATTATGAATAACCTATTAAACAAACGAATAAATGCATAATCATCAACAACAACAACAACAACAACAACAACAACAACAGTGAAAAGAAAACCAATACGAGCATAATGGTAACAATAATAATGATAATGATAACGAGGATGATGAAGATGACGAGGTTGGTAACAGCCCTTCAGATACGGCAAGAGGCTCCTCACACACACACACACACACACACACTCCTCTTCGTCACCATCCCCGACAGGTGGATTGGTGGGAAGGTAAGTAGTTAGGTTTTGTTGTCTTAATGCTTCTCTGATTGCCTGTTTCCCCCTAAGCAGACAATTAGGGGGTTTGTCAGACTACCGGAGGAGGACTATCACAGGACCGCCTCAGACTATTAGTGAGGAGCCAATTAGGACATAATGAAACCACGATGCTTCCTTAATCAGCCACTACCACTCCTGATAACTGTGATAACATCCGCACCTCCACGCACGCAGGGAAACGATAATGGCGATAATACACGTGATTTGCCGCCGCCGCCCACTCAAGGGTCTCCAAATGTCCCTAAATTCATAGTCAATTGGCCAATCACCACGCTGATGACACCTCCGCTTTTTACACATGACAAGCAATCATGAATTTCTTGCAGTGAGATCCAACGTTTTTGTCAGCACACTGTCACCATGTGTCCTCACCGGCCTGTCTCCCTGTCCCCCTGCCCACCTCCAGCCTCCTCCCTCTACCCGTCTCATCCTTCATTCCCCTCCCTTCCTTCTCCTCTAACCTTGTTTCTCTAATCCTCCCTTCCTTCCCTCTTTTTTCCCCTTTCCTCCTATTTCTCTTTTCCCCTCTCTTTTCTCTTCCTCCTATACTCCTTCATCCCTCCTCCCCATTATTTTCTTCTTTCTTTACTTCTCTCTCTCCTTATTTCCTCTCTGTTTCCTCTCCTCTCATTCTTTCTCTGTCCCTTCCCTTTCTCTCTCTCCTTTTCTTCTCATCCATCACAGCTTTCCTTCTTTCTCCCCTACGTCAATCTTCTCCATTTTCATCTCCTTTCTCCTTTCCTTTCTGTCTTTACTCCACTTCCTTACCCTTCATTTATTCTTTCCCTTTCTTCACTCTTCCCTTTCCTCTTTCCCCGCACCCAATCTTCTTGCTCCCCTTCCCTTACTTCTCCCTTAACCCCACCACCCAATCTTCTCTCACTTCTTCCTCCGCTCCCCCACCACTCATCCTTCTTTCTCTCCTTCCTCCTCTGCTCCATCACCCTTCCTCCCTCCTTCATCATCAGTCAGTCAGTCCGGGGCCTTCGTGTTCTCTGATGACGAGGAAGAATTGCAGTGTTCTCCGCGGCATTCGCTTTGAAGATTTCCAGGTGTGTGTGTGTGTGTGTGTGTGTGTGTGTGTGTGTGTGTGTGTGTGTGTGTGTGTGTGTGTGTGTGTGTGTGTGTGTGTGTGTGTGTGTGTGTGTGTGTGTGTGTGTGTGTCCTCACGGGATAATGGGAAAAAATAAAGTAGTGGTAGTAGTAGTAGTAGTAGTAGTAGTAGTAGTAGTAGTAGTAGTAGTAGTAGTAGTAGTAGTAGTAGTAGTAATAGTAACTTCCTTCTGTCAACGTTAATTTCTCTCTCTCTCTCTCTCTCTCTCTCTCTCTCTCTCTCTCTCTCTCTCTCTCTCTCTCTCTCTCTCTCGTCTTTTTTTTTTTTTTTCTGGTGTGCGTCTGTCCGTCTGTCCGTCCGCCCGTCTGTCTGCTGATTTACATGTTGTTTTTAGGAGGCAGGTGGAGGTGGGTGGTAATTTGGTAAACATTACAGAACTTTATATTCGGTGAGTCTCCCCTTCGACGCTGGGTTTACGAGCAAATATCCGGCTGTGAGGGAAGGGGTGCATGGGTGGCGGGGAGAGGTGGTTAACGGAGAGACGGATGGAGGGAGCGGGAGAGGGAGGACGGAAAGAGGGAGGGGGTCAGTACTCGTGGCCACAATCCGTCATAGCGAGTGACAATAATGATTAAAATTGCACGTAGTAAAAGGAAGAGTGAAGAAGCTTATGCGTGTGTAGTGTGGAGTGAACTTCCGCCACCGCCAACGCCGCCGCAGCCGCCTCTGTTGACCCTCTACATTACATTCATGTGTCCTCTTCCTCCTCCTCTTTCTCCTTCTCCTCCTCCTCCTCCTTTTCTTCTTCTTTTCTTCTTCTTCTTTTTCTTCTTCTTCTTCTTCTTCTTCTTCCTCCTCCTTCTTCTCCTGCCTTTGCTGAGTCTCATTTTGCTCTGTTCTCTTCTTCTTTTACTTCTTCTTCCTCTTCTCTTTCTCCTCCTTCTCTTCCTCTTCTTCACGAGGATGTAAGTAAAGTTTTCAAAAGGACTCAAGAACACATTATGAAAATAACTCCATCCACATAAATCAAGCAACAAAAAAGATGGAAAAGACATGAAATCAACAGGACAGAGATGGGACATGTATATTTTTTTCTTTTTCACTATTGAAACTGTTGAACATCTGAACACACACTCCCAGCACCAGTTGTTATCTCGAGCACCGTAGATATCGTTGAGTCCAGAAAAGATCAATATTTTATGAAAGCAGTTTTTTTTTTTTTTTTTTGAAAGAATCCATTTTTTTCTTAATATATCACGTATTTTATCTGTTTTAAATTTAAGATATGATGAAACATAAGCACTCTTCAAATATCATTCTTTACTGTTAAATTTTCACTGTACACTTTTCTATTTTTTTTTTCCTTTTTTTCCCTTTTTTTTACCGTTTGACTGCCACTTGGTACACCTTTTCCCTTTCCCCAATCTTTGAACTGGGAAGAAATTGCAAAATGTATTCTTTTTCATGGCTAACTTTCTCGTAGATGCTTTTAAAGACTTCACGCATTGCTTCTTGTGCTGCTAATTGTTTCGTGTCGCAGTGAAAGGGTTAAGTTAAATGGTGGCTTCTAATTCTTGTCGCCATGTTGCCAGAAGGAAAGGTGGGCAGGAAAAGGGATTTGTTTAATAACCATCTTGTTTTCCCAAATGTGTTCACCACTAGTAGTAAACAGGTGAACAGATATCCGTGTTACAGATCAACAGGTGTTATTCTCACATACGTTGTAGTTCTTCTGTTCTACCTTCTCCTCCTTCTCCTCCTCTTCCTCTTCTCTTTCCTCCCTTTCCTCTTTCCTGCTTCTCTTTCCTGTTTCTCGTTAAATTCGTACTTCAATCCTTCAACTCTTTCCTCTCTCTCTCCCTCTCTCCCTCCCTTCCTTCCTTTTCCGTTCTGTTTTATAAGTTATCAGTCATTTTCTCACTCCCTATTTTTCTCTATCTTTTCTCAACGTACACCAATTTTTACTGATTATTGTTATCTACTATTCCCACATTTCCTCTTACTCATCCTTCTCGTTTTTCCTTCTTCTCCTCCTTCTTTGTCTTTTTTTTTTCTTTAATCCTGTCCATGATCATCCCCAACATCAACAACATCATTACCACATCCTCCTCCTCCTCCTCCTCCTCCTCCTCCTCCTCCTCCTCCTCCTCTTCCTTCTCCAATTCAACTTTTACAGTCTCCAACACTGAAGCCACCGTGCAACTTTCCCCACCATTCAATACATTTCACCATCACCACCACTAAACCATGTCAATGACCACCACCAACACCACCACCACCACCACCACCACCACCACTACCACCTACAACCCATCTGCTTTCACCACTACCACCACCACCACCACCACCACCACTATTCCCTCCCCACAGTCACCCAGCAATATTTTAAGAGTGTTGATTTTCTTGTCACTTCGTAGCACACAACACTGCCATCACCACCGCAACCTGCTATTACCGCCACAATTGCCATCATCAACACACACTCGTTCTACATACTAAACGCCTCACCAGCTTCTCTCTTTCTCTTTCCATTCTCCTTTCCTTCCCCGTATTTAAACTTTCTCCCTCCATCTAACAACTTAACTTCCCTTAAAAGAAATAAGAAAAAAAATAACTTAGCAAGTATTCTTAAACGCTCTGAGTTCCCGTAAAGAGTGCTCTCAAAGGGCACCGAAATGACTAATTGGGTGTTCATAGGTGTTTCTTCCTCACTATTGATGGAAGGGTTGTTGTTTGAGCTACAGAGATGATTTTGTCTGGTTCTCATTGGTTCATCTTAACGCTGCGGAATCCTCGGTAAATTATCAGTAGAATCATGAAAACACCTTTGAAAACTTAATATTACTAGAGCCGGTTAAAAGTAGCCAAGGTTGCAGTTAAACTTTTAGTGGAATCGGTAAAATTATCAGTAACATCATGAAAACACCTTTAAAAACCTAGTGAATATCATTATACCCTGTTAAAAAGTACCCGAGATATAACAGATAGCTAAACTGTCGGTAAAAACATGAAAACTCTCGTGAAAACCTAACAAATATCACTAGAACCTGTCAGAAGTCCCCGAAATAGCAGCGAAGATCAGATTTTTCAAAAGACAGACCTCATTACAGGCGTCAACCATTCACAACCAACACCATCCAAAACTTTCTCGATCCTCTTGCATGCATCACCACCCTCTACCCACTCGTGTTCCCTCATCCCCCGCTCTCCACTCCCACCTCCCGCCACCAGCCAGCCAGCCAGCCAGCCAGCCGCTCAGTACATGCAATCTCCCGGAGGCCACTTTGCTTATAATCAGGTGGTTGTGAGCCGCGACGGTGCTCAAGTGGTAACTCTAGCTGTGTTTTACGATACGGCTAGTGGCTCTGCTTCCGCCGGCGTCAGTGTTATTGCTTGTGCTGCTGCCTGGAGGCGTGGTAGGGAGAGGGGGAGGTGCAGAATGGAGGAAAGAAGGGTGAGAGAGAGAGAGAGAGAGAGAGAGAGAGAGAGAGAGAGAGAGAGAGAGAGAGAGAGAGAGAGAGAGAGAGAGAGAGAGAGAAGAAAAATTGGCGTAAGTGGTCATCATGTGTGTGAAATTCCACGCTCTTGAATTCAAAGAGAAGAAGCGGACTGTTTTTGTGCAGTTTTTTCCCTCTTTTCTTCACCTCCGCCGTTCACCTCGACTGCCAGATTCCCGGATAACATCTGTCTCTTTATGCCTTCCTTCGTTCCTCCTCCTCCTTTTTTTTTTTTTCTGTCATCAGTGCCGATAACCCCAGCACAGCATAGAGTACTAGCAGAGAGTACATGGTTAGTATTCTTAAATGTTTCTGTGTCTTATCACGACTCCTTTTAACACGCTTTGATGGTAGTTGCAGAGGTTTTCAACGTGTTTTTTTGTGATTAATAATGGCTTAACTCTTTCAGCATCACCAGCTAAGAAAACATACATGGGAACCTTTGAAATCTTCTCTTATTACCTTGGAAAATAAAAAAAAATGAAAGTCCAAAGCGTTTAAGAATACAGGCCAAGGTCCCGTCGGTCCACCGCGATGTCTTTCCTTAACCTTCATTCATTCGTTCATTTATCGCGTCAGTTAATCAGTCAATCCGCGGCTTAGTCACCTAGGGGCACATCAGCAACCATCAAAGGCTTGTTCATCAGTGAAATGGATGGAATATAGTAATGTAATGGATCTGTGACCGTTATCGCTACCAACACTATACGTGAGTTTTAAAATTGATACCATTTATAAATCTGAACTGCTTCGTTGCCATGCATTGAAAAAATCATTGCGTGCGTTTAGCTGACAACTTTTAAGAGTTTGCTAAAGACAAAAAAGAAGAATGAATATTATAATACTATGTGGTTTCGTACATAATACACTAGCATACAAAAGTCTTGTTTTCATTTGTCTTTTGGATTGCTTGGCTTCAAAACTTATTGATCAAATACACGGAATAACATTCTTCTTTGCACGAGGTGTGGCAGTTCAGACTTAAGGATCGCATTTTTTACCGGTGCATGATTGTTATGGAACGACCAGTAGTCCGTGACGTACTGGCCCATACAGGGGTTTACCTCGCCCCGCCCTGCCCGCCCCACCTTCACCCCTTCAGCCTCGCGCCGTGGCCGTCATATTAATTGTGATTTAATATCATCAACATCCGCCTCACTCACTGCTGGAGCCACCAACCCCGCCACCTCGCCCACCTTCGAGACAGCTACCGTGTAAAACTACCACAATCACCACCCGGTACATGACGAGCATTTCCTGTGTGTCTCTCTCATCTACGTATATCATATTCCGGCCACAACTTGACTAGGCAATCCCTCCCCCTCTCTCCGGCCACTCCTATATGCGTTCTTCGCATCGTAATGCACCGGAGAATTTTCCTTCACTGTCGCACCAGAAGTTACGGAGATGATGCCCGATGTTCAACTGTTCACTGTTGAACAGAACGAAAACTATCGGTAATCACTTCTTCCATCGCTTTGAATTATTCTTTATCGTAACGTTAACGATGCTTACCCCGGTGCACAAAATGTAACAAGGAAAACTTCACAATAAAATGTCTGAAGTCAAGTGTGATGGTTCCGCCACCACAAGGCAGTCCCGGAGTGGTGTGTGCAACACTCGCCTCCAAGAAAGGCGGGGGATGGCGCGACGTCCAACACGGGTGTGGCTCTGAAGGACAGGGAGTGAACTTTCCGCTTCCCACTGCTGTGGTAAATACGGTGAAAGACTTGACCGTTAATTATTAAAGCTTTTAGTAGTGTACGTGTTTACACACACACACACACACACACACACACACACACACACACACACACACACACACACACACACACACATAAAGTAAAGCTGCCATGAAAAGTACCATATTATTGTCTCTGTAGATTTAGTCCGATCATTCCAGGAGGCCTGAGACGCACGTACATGATGGATGACGCCTGGACTCAGCCGCCTTCATGAATACACACACACACACACACACACACACACACACACACACACACACACACACACACACACACACACACACACGCAGATTTTTTTTTTTTTTCTGAATGTCGAAATGTATCTTTTTCTTGATTTTGGAATTTAAAGCGGGCAAAACAAGAAAACAATAAGAAAAACCAGCAACAACAACACCCAATCAGCCAACAAACCAGTTAACCATCCAAACATCTGACCACAACGGCGTCCAGCTAGAATTCAATAAATGAATAGATTGATCATTACATAAATAAAAGACAACGTATAGAAGGAGAAAGGCGAGGAGGAGACCTTTCACGTGCAAAACAGAAGTCTAATTAAAACTGCGCCAAACGAGACCTTTACTAGTTATTTGTTTCGCGGACACAGAATAATTTACACATGGCCACCGCTCGCTAACTAAGGATGAGGAAGACTCAGGAGATGCTGAGAGAAAAGGAGAATGTGTTTTGGGTGAAAGTGGGGATATTTTTGGTGGACTCGGGGCTATGTTGGGTGGATGAGGGGTTGCTGGATGGATGAGTGGCTGTATATGGTGAATTGGGGCTGTGATGGATGGATAAGAGGCTGTGTTGTGTGGATAAAGGGCTATGTTGGGTGGATGAGGGGTTGTGATGGGTGTATGAATATCTGTGTTGAGTGGATGAGGGATGTGGCGGGGGAATGAATGGTTATGTTGGGATATACGTGCATGGCTTTACTTGGTGGGACGAGGGATGTGCTAAGGGAACAAAGGGCTGTGGTAAGAGACAAAGGGCTGAGTTCAGGGATGCTGGAGTGCTGTGCTGGGGAGAGCGAGGAGTGTGTTAGAGCAGGGGTTCTCAACCTTTTGCAAGCTGAGCCCCCTAAAGCTGGTTCAATGCAGTTGGGGCCCTCCTCCTCCCTGCGCCACCCACTCATCCCCCTCCCCAAGTATGCCACCATACAGAGATAGATAGAATCAGATAGATAAATTGATAGCCCTTGTCTAGGCTATTATTGTATTGGTCACACTATTATTATTATTATTATTACTGTTGTTATTACTATCATTATTATTATTATTATTATTATTATTATTATTATTATTATTATTATTATGATTATCATTATTATTACTATTATTATATCTCATCCCGTCCTGTGCTCGCGTCTCCCCGGAAGAGTGTCCATGCCCCCCCCAGGGAGCACAACCCCCCTCGGTTGAGAACCACTGCATTAGAGGAACGAGGAAGTAACAAAACTTTGGCAGTATGAGCGACGGTGCTGTGAGGGTAGGCAAGCAGCTGTCAGGAGAGTGTTTCGAGGTGATGGGCCGCGCATACTTTAGTCTATCAGCTGTAAAGTATACTATAGGACTGAGAAGGTCTTGGTAGCGATGTTATAGAGATCGAAAAAGGGAATTTGCGCCCTGATTGTTGGTGGCGGGGAGCGATGGCAAGTGGTGGAAGGGTGCGGCGGCGGAGGCGGCGGGTTGGAGAGCAGGAGGAGGGATACGGCGTTCAGAAGGCACATCAATTTTACACCGGCAGAACGACGGCAGCACCTTCGGTAAAACTCGGGTAAGTGGTATCTGACGCCAAAGGTCAGGTGTAAATGTTTGAGGGGGCTCGGTGTAGAATGTCGGCGGCGTCCCACCCCGTGGCACCCCGCTCCGCCCTGTCATCAACACCACAACCTCCACTTCATTAAAGTTGCGTCAGCCTCGACAAGGGCGCCTCGGAGGATGAAAATTAAGGTGTCAGCATGTTGCCTGTAACAGAGGAGAGGAAGAGAGAGTAAAGTGTGAGGCTGGGCCGCCTCTCCCACCCCTCCCGCTCACTGGCGTGTGCCAGGCAGACAGCACGGCGTGAAAGCACACCTGATTTAAATGTTTAAAACTCTGTTTATTGAAATAAAATACAAACCCACTATGATTGTGCTGTAGAAACCAAATTCTGATTAACTCGTCCTCTTGCTTTTTTTTTTTTTTTTTACATTACTTATACACGACAGATAATACGAGTAATTTACGTTGATATATTTCCTTAACTTTTTTTTTTTTTTTTTTTGTAAGTTACACGTCATGACACGGTGCGAAGAAAATTTAGGTTCGACCCACACGCCACGCAAGCACACACGTACACACTGATATAATCACTAATAGTCCACTAACCACTAAGAGTCAATAAACAGAGTTAATAAGTAGAATATGTAACAAATGACACAAGTAAGATAGTGATTCGCGCATAAAACTGCTGTGGACGGTAGCTTTTGTTCCTACAAGATCATAACGGACACTTGTCATTGTGAATGCTACTGATGACATTCCTCCTGAACGGACCGAAAGTTGAGTTGAAAGACGCTTAAAAGGATACTGAGCGTCGTTGTCAAGGCTGCAACACCAACACGCTTTGATGATGAACAGTTGTGTTTAGAGAAAAATTAACAGACTTGTCACACGCTATGTAGAAAGAAAGATAAAAGAGGAAGAAAACTCTGCATTAGCGTGAACTTTAGAGAAATGGAAGGATATCGAAGACTAGAAATGCGAAAACAAACAATTATTTAATGGTAGTCATATATTATAAGCCATCTTACCTGTCTACGTACTGGAGAAAGCGAAGCACTAATCACATGACAAGTAAAATTTTCAGTCTGGAAACACACACACACACACACACACACACACACACACACACACACACACACACACACACACACACACACACACACACACATATACACATGGACACACTCATATGCATGCACACACATATACACATACGCAAAATAAAAAAAGATAAGTATCGTTCCTTTTCAATTAATGAAAAAAGGTAAACGAGTTTATGATAAATTTACAGGTGTTTTCACAACTCCTCCGGGAGGGTTAGAGTTGACCAAGCCAGTAGGATGGAGGAAGGGAAGCGTTTCCTGTTTGTTAATACCTGACGAATACAAAACCTCGACTGCCTCTTACAAGAAAAAATATATATTATTCGTAAGTCTAAAGGAAGAAGTGACCAAAGTAGTGACAAAGATGGCGGCAGAAAAGAACAAGACGATGAAAGGATTGGTGAGTCACACTAGAATGTTGAATCTATGCCGTTAAATCCCCACAGCTTTCCTACACACTGATGTATTCACACACTCAAGCCACCAATGTATGCAGCATTCCACGCAAGAGGAACTTTTACCACACATGTTCGAGTGTATACCAGAATTAAGGATTAACCACACAGTTCTTTGTTGTCCAGATAAAAGTTCTGACCACACACGTACATACCACACGCTTCAAACTCACTCACAACTAACTATATAAATAAATAAGTAAATAAATAAATAAACAAATATTTATATGCATAGAGAAGGCTGACAAATTAATATAAAGGAAAGAAAATTGAAGTTCCCCCAAAAAATTATGTAGAAGGGTTGACCAGTTCATTCCCAAAGAGGTCTTGATATCCCTTGCTTGTAATAGTCCATGTCTTTGTAAAGTAGGTAACGTGGAAGGAAATACCTTAACCAGAGAGAGAGAGAGAGAGAGAGAGAGAGAGAGAGAGAGAGAGAGAGAGAGAGAGAGAGAGAGAGAGAGAGAGAGAGAGAGAGATAGTTAATTTGTACTAAAAAAAAAAATTGTCTTATACCTCTGTCCACTTGCTTCAAAAACCTTAAATAACAATCAACAATTTCTCACATCACTCAATATTCCTCGTTTTTCATGTCTTAAATCTTCATCTCCATGGATATAATGTGTGTGTGTGTGTGTGTGTGTGTGTGTGTGTGTGTGTGTGTGTGTGTGTGTGTGTGTGTGTGTGTGTGTGTGTGTGTGTGTGTGTGTGTGTGTGTTTGTGTGCACACCTGGCCAATCCGCTGAGCACCCACAGCACTGAGCGCCCCCTCCCCCGGACAACGTTAATTAATCGTGCAGGTGACGGACGGTGAGCTTCCGTGACATTATACCTGGTGACATTTAGCGGTGTGTGCCGTGAGGAGCCGCGAGAAAGAGCCCCATGTACATCAGGAGAACACACGCACACAATGAATCACACACAAACACATGTGCACAAACTATACGCAAAAAAAAATGAAAATAAAATAAAAAAATCCATTAGCTTTACACATGATAGATACCATACACACAAACACACACACACACACACACACACACACACACACACACACACACACACACACACACACACACACACAAAGAGTGACACCACGGACACTTCTGACCTTTTTTCACACTCCCACCCTCCGTCTCGTCCTGCCTCCACCCAGGTTGTGAGCGACACTGACATGGAGGCTGAGAAGAGATGAATTATCAAGTACTCGCCACTCTCACCATTAGACGTGCTATGCTGACAGTAGGAATGGACCAGAAGCACCACCACTTTCCTTCCTTTAGGTTCGCTTTTCTGTTCCATTCGGTCTTATTTTTGTCACCCACGACACTCTTCCTATGAGAGAGAGAGAGAGAGAGAGAGAGAGAGAGAGAGAGAGAGAGAGAGAGAGAGAGAGAGAATGTTCAAACTTTCTGTATATCGATTGCCTTTTTTACTTTTACTTCCCTCCTAACGCCCGTTCCTCGCGTGGCGGACGTAAAGGTGAGAAAACTTTGGTACTTAATTATGAAGCGTGAGAGACGACTGTGGCGGAGCGCTTGTCGCCACACCCTAACACCCGAACACCCTCTTTCTCCTATCTATCTACTCTCGCCTTCCTCCCTACGCCTCATGGACCTCCCAGCCACTGCAGTACCTTGTCAAATCACCTCCTTTCCACATCAAGCCTACAGTGTCACACCTCGTACCTTTGTTCCACCTGCAACAATTTGTCACAATCATACACTCATACATAATACATAATAAATACTACACACTACATACACCTACGCGTTTCCCATCCCTTCCACAATTCTGACACACAATAATAAACAAATACGAGAACAGATAGGCGATAACAGAAAGATTAACTGGATAGACAGACAACAGTAAGTAGAAACAAGGACAGACAGGCAATGAGATACAGAGACAAGGAGAGAAAAACAGACTGACTGGACAGACAGATCAATAATAAACATATAGAAGGGTAAATAAGTGGGCAGCAGCGCAGACACATAGAGATGAACAGAAAGACAGAAAAACAAGTAGACGAATAGACAGACAGACGAGCAGACGTAAGGATTGATGCGCAAATGGTCGAGAGAGAGAGAGAGAGAGAGAGAGAGAGAGAGAGAGAGAGAGAGAGAGAGAGAGAGAGAGAGAGAGAGAGAGAGAGAGAGAGAGAGAGAGAGAGAAAGTTGCTGTCCTGGGCCTGTTCTGTTCCTCTACTGCATTAACCTTACAAATCTAATGAAGGAAAAAATAGGAGGAGAGAGAGATTAAAGACAGAAAATGCAAGAAAGAAAGAAAAGAGGAAAGCTATGCATACTAAGCCAAGAAATCAGTCTGTGGTAAAAAAAAGATAAGACAAGTGAGAAAAGTGAAAGAACATCATGAAAAAAAGTAAGATTGCATTAAATATCGTTTCCTGATTTCTTATGTGCTTCTCTATCTCTCTCTCTCTCTCTCTCTCTCTCTCTCTCTCTCTCTCTCTCTCTCTCTCTCTCTCTCTCTCTCTCTCTCTCTCCCACGCCACTGTAAATGTCATATACAATTCTCCACTACTATTTCAATTACTGTTTAGGTCTTTCATGAAAGTTTACTCATCTTAGATTAATAGAACTAAAATATCTTAGCTGATTTTAAGGTGACATTTATTTTATATTTATTTTTTAGGTATTTATTCATTATCCACTTCTTTAAAACTTCAGCTCCTTTTTATTTAGAATTTCAGAAGTATTAAGTATTGTTATTATCACTTTTATTATTATTATTGTTGATTTTGTTGTTTTTATTACTACTATCATCATCATCATCATCATTATCATCATTATCATCATCATTTTCATTACTACGTCAACAAAGAAAGCTCCTGGTTGGCACACAGTGTTAAACGGGGATTCCCAGTTCAAAATTCTGAAGTTCCATTACCAGGACTATTTTCAAAGGCGACAGAGAAGACTGGTGTTTTCATTGATTTACTTATTTCATTATTGTTATTACTAAATTATTATTATTATTATTCTTATTATTATTCTTATTCTTATTATTATTATTATTATTATTATTACTATTGTTGTTGTTATTATAATTACTGTTGTTGTGGTTGTTGTTGTTGTTGTTGTTGGTGGTGGTGGTGGTGGTGTTGTTGTTTTTGTTATTATTGCTGATGTTCTTGTTAATGATAATGCGGAATCCTTACTCAATTATCACTACAATCACGAAAAATACCAAAAAAAAAAAAAAAAAAAAACGCCGCAACTTCCACTCACTCAATAACAACTAACTAACTAACAAACTGACTCGGTAACCAAAATGAATAAACAAATAAACAGATATATAAGTGAAAAAAATAAATAAATAAATAAGAAAAATAAAATAAATAAATTCTTGTTGACCTATTAGTACAATCAAGAAAACACCCTTGAAAACCACAGCAACTCCTACTAAAAACTGCTCAACGTAGAAGAGATAAGATAAGCCGCACCAAAACAATTCGCCCACATCACCTACTTACTTGCTCCCCCCCTTCCAAAGCCCCGCGGTAAGGATGGACCTGCCGCCACGCCCATCACTTGACTCGTCCGTGGCGCCTTAATATTTTTCGTGTGCATAATGGAGAAGAGGTAAAGGGCACACGAAGACAGAACAAAAATGGTCACTCACTGCTCACTCCGAAAATAAGGTAAGATTCAAAATGCAATCTTCAATTTTTGGGACGAACTAACCTCCGCTTCTCGCCGCCGCCCTGATCATGTGTGTGTGTGTGTGTGTGTGTGTGTGTGTGTGTGTGTGTGTGTCGTATCTGTCTGCCTGTCTGCCTGTCTGGCTTTCTGTTGGCCTATTTTATATATATGCCAGTCTATTCATCAGCTTGTGTTCATTTGTCAAACTATCTATTTGTTTATATCTATTTTGTCTATTTATCCATGTCAGTCAGTCTGCTCTGTTCATGTGCGTACACGTGTGCGCTCGTCTATCTTTTTATCTATCTGTCTATCGGCCTCACTGTCTGTCTGCCGTCGGTATGTGTGTATGAATGTATGTTTTGTCTATCTTTCCATCTCTGCGTATGTTTGTCTGTCTCTCAATCTATCTGTCTGTCCCTTCCATTTCATGTTGCTTCCCTCTCTCTCTCTCTCTCTCTCTCTCCCTCTCTCTCACCTAAACAGATAAAGAACACGATAAAAAGAACAGGCCAAAATGTGTGTGTGTGTGTGTGTGTGTGTGTGTGTGTGTGTGTGTGTGTGTGTGTGTGTGTGTGTGTGTGGGCGCGTGGTAATTGGCTTCCGTTAGCGAGCAGAGACATCTGACATATTGGTGAGTGAATCATGGATTGTGTCCGTGGGGTGCTGGCTGTGGAGGAGGAGGAGGAGGAGGAGGAGGAGGAGGAGGAGGAGGAGGAGGAGGAACAGGAGCAGGAGCAGGAGCAGGAGCAGGAGCAAGAGGAGGAGGAGGAATAGAAAAAGAAAAAGAAGAGAAGGATAAGGTACAAGAAAAGGAAGAGGACTAAGATGAGAATGAAAAGATGGAAAAGAGAGAAAAAGAGAAAAATATAGAAAAAAAAGATAAAACGAAGAAGAGAACGACGGAAGAAGCAGAGACACAGTAGGATATGGAAGATAACAAGGAGAAGCAGAAGGAAGAAGTAGAGAACAAGAACAATAAGAAGACAAAGACGGAAGAGGAGATAAGGAAGAGGAAAGAAAAAAAAATATTGACATTCCCTTGGCATGAGAAGATGTGATTGGCTGTGGTCCATTTTTACTTTTGAAGATCCACTCTCAAGGGGAGGAGGAGGAGGAGGAGCAGGAGGAGGAGGAGGAGGAGGAGGAGGAGGAGGAGGAGGAGGAGCAAAGGGAGGAAGAAAACGCCTAAGATAAAAGAAAAGAAAGAAGAAAGAAATGGTGATGAGCTGGGAAAGTTCAGAGAGAGAGAGAGAGAGAGAGAGAGAGAGAGAGAGAGAGAGAGAGAGAGAGAGAGAGAGAGAGAGAGAGAGAGAGAGAGAGAGAGAGAGAGAGAGAGAGAGAGAGAGAGAGAGAGAGAGAGAGAGAGAGAGAGAGAGAGAGAGAGAGAGAGAGAGAGAGAGAGAGAGAGAGAGAGAGAGAGAGAGAGAGAGAGAGAGAGAGAGAGAGCGGGTTGGAAGGAAATACAGAGATGAAGGAGGAAAGGAGGAAGCAAGGAAAGGAAGAAAAGGAAAAAAAAAGGAGAACGGAAGAACAGATACAAAATGATATGTGCCTTTAAAGAATGAAATAAAAATAAATAAATAAAAATATCACTAATACGATAAAGGAAAGAACCAAAAATAAACTAGAAAACTACAAAAATTATCTTGGAAGGAAAAATAAATAAATGAAAATAATGTTACGAAAATTAAAAAAAAAAAAAAATTAATACGAAAATTAAAGATAAATAAAGGGTAAGGGAAACGAGGGATAAAACTGGAACGAAAGATGAGAAAGAAGTTTATAAAAGAGAAACAAAAGAAGGAAATGAATAAGAAAGGAAGGAAAGGGGAAGGCAGGAAAGAAAGATGGAATAAAGAAAGAGACCAGAAAGGAAAGAAATAAAAAGGAAGGGAAGATGACCTGAAATAAAAAAAAAAAGACAAAAGAAGAACATTAAAGGAAAAGAAAGGGAAACAGACCGATAGATACACTTAAGAAAGGATGGCAGAGTGAGATTCCCATTTTTCAGTCATTTTTGTACCCAAGAAATGAAGCAGAAGGAGGCGATGACGAAGAATGGGAGCTGGAAAGGGGCATTACGTGACAGAACCTGAGTGTATGTGTATGTGTGTGTGTGTGTGTGTGAAGGACAGAGCAGAAGTAGCAACCTAAACTAAATTAACAGTAGCAGGTGTCGCGGAGAGGGCAGAGTCACACCGGCACCTCCTCACACCTGTTCCTCACCCTCACCTTCCCAGGGGCGAGGCGAGAAATACTACATGAGGACGGCGTAGAGCTAGAAGATGACACGGAGGTTCACACGGTACTGGTGGTGGTGGTGGTGGTGGTGGTGGTGGTGTGAGTTATGAGTCGTCTGAAATCTCTAAAGGTGGCTAGTTATTCTCTCAGATCTTCCAAGGTATTACTGAGGAGTGAATTAAATTTTTACAGGATGTATGTATGTCATGGGTGTTGTAATTTGTTCACCAGAGTTCTGTAACAAGCATAACAAGCATACCTGGTAGTCTCTTGAGTGGCCAGACCATTGGGCGACTTAAATACTGGAAGGCTGCAAGTCTATAAGATATGGTTAAAAAAAATATATATATACAACGAAATCGTAATGTAAAATAAATTAATAAGTAATAAACAAAAACAAACACAGGTAAACCATGCACATAGATTTCATGACCTGCATAATTAGGTACCGTGTTTGCTAATATCACCCAAGCTCCAAACTTTTCTAGTCAGCTAATCAGAAGTGAATTAGAAAACCTTCATTTGGAGAGACTATTATTTTATAGTTGTGTGTGAAGACGGTACAGAACAAGGAGCCTTTCAGTGACTATGGAAAGTTTACGGAGGAATCAAGGAATACTGGTGATTGAGAGTAGAATAAAAGTTTGTTGATGTCCGTAAATAAATGAAGGAAAGATTTAATTGTATCAGTCGGTAAATGACGGTGACGATGAGGAAAATGCAAGAAAAGACAGAATAAGACAGAAAGAAGGGAAGGATAAGAGAAACAAGACAGAGAAAGAGAAAAGAAGACGAAGGCGCAAAAGGCAGAAAGAATATTTTGTTACAATGCTAAAACAAATAAACAAACAACTAATAAAGTAAATTAATAAAAAGCTGTGGACATTGCCGCTTTTAGATTGTTTAAAAAGCAAAGAAAATACGTAGAGAGAGAGAGAGAGAGAGAGAGAGAGAGAGAGAGAGAGAGAGAGAGAGAGAGAGAGAGAGAGAGAGAGAAGGATGGAGGGAGGAGTTGTGACACACGCTCTCTCTCTCTCTCAACTGCTTCCTCCGCCCATAGTGAAGGGCATCAATTAGGGGAGAGTGCTCGTTAATCCTGACGAGAAGAACCGCCCTACCCTCGTCCCGCCGCCCCACGCACAGCAGGGTGGCGGCGAGAGACGACGATGAGGAAGAGGAATACAAATGAACACAAATGAAGAGCAAAACAGCATCAGATCTACTGGCCCTTACGAGACTGACTGAATGAATGAATGAATGAATGACGAACTAACCGACTGACTGACTGACTGACTGACTGACTGACTGACTGACTGCTTTAAGGACGCCGAGAGGAAAGAGTCATATACATCACACATCGAAAAATATTTAACAAAGTGCTTTCATAAAATAACTGGAAGATAAATAAAGTGAAAATGCATCAAATAAACTTTCAAGAATTATTACAACTCATGAAGAAACCAAATAGACAAAAAGAGAGCAAGACAAAAAGAAGGGAGGATAGGAGAAACAAGACGAGAGGGAGAAAAGAAGGCGAAGAGGCGAAGGAGGCAAGGAAGAAGTAGCGTAAGTGATGCATCGCTTGTGGGCATCCCGGCGAAACCCATAATGAGGTGCGGGATACACGAGGCCCCGCTGCAGGAGGCTGGGGACGGGTGGGGGAGGGAGTGAGACGCTGGACAGGGGGAAAGGAACCACGGATGAAGAAGCAGAGGGAGGAACCGCAAGGAAGGGGGGACGCAACAAGCAGGGGGAAGGAAGATAAAGATAGAGGAATATTCAACAAGAGATGCTCGTACACGTGGTCTTTCTTAATTTCCAGTCACTGTTCTATACAAGTCCTCAGTTCACCATTTTCTACGCATCCGCTTGGAACTTTCATTTCATCTAACTTTTATTTCAAACCTTATTCCTCGTCTGGCATCTCCCTCTGTCTGACTAACTTAGCTATCCCTTCTCTTCTTTCCTTCCTTTTCCTCAACAAGTTTTTTCTTCATTCCTTATCTTCTCTCTTCCCTTCCTCCTCCTCTTGTGCTTTCCTTCCTTCCTTTCCTCACTCTGCTTCTTTTTCATTACACCGTTACTACTGGGTCTCCTTATCTAGTTTCTCCCCGTCTCCCCCTCTCCTTCCTCCCTCCGTCCCTAACTTCCCGGCCCTCCTCCACCCTCCAGCCGCGTTATCAACACCTCATTAACCCAGCCGCCCCCACTGCCCACCCCACCCCCAACATGAACTACCCTCGTTAACGATCACACGCCGCCTGAACAGCCTCGTTCCACATATTAGGGGGAGGGTGAGCTGCTTCTCTTCCTCCTCCTCCTCCTCCTCTTCCTCCTCCTAATAATAATAACATTTTTTCTTGAAATGGTGAAGCTAAAAAGAAGAGAAGTAAAGGAAGTATTCGTGTGTGTGTGTGTGTGTGTGTGTGTGATATGGGTTGCCAGATACACAGATTGATATATACGTACAAGACAGCATAAATAAAAGAAAACGGAGAAGGGGAGAAGGGAAGAAAAAATAAAACAGAAAGAAAGCGGACAAGTAAAAAAAAAATAGCAAAGACAGATGTACATTAAATGATAATCACAACTTGGTATAAGAGAGAGAGAGAGAGAGAGAGAGAGAGAGAGAGAGAGAGAGAGAGAGAGAGAGAGAGAGAGAGAGAGAGAGAGAGAGAGAGAGAGAGAGAGAGAGAGAGAGAGAGAGACCTAGAGGCAGCATGACAAAGACTCACACATTCCATTACCATACCAGCTTTCCAACTCGCCTTCATTAACGAGATTCACACACAGCAAAGGAAAAAAAAAAAGCATTATAAAACATACGGACGCAAAAAGATATATCCCCACGTGCCTGCCTCGCTCCCCCTCCGCGCTGCTTGTACTGCGCTGTAAAAACCCTCCCCTCGTTCCCTGGGTGCTGGCTATCTATGTACACTCCTGCTGGCCGCGAGGAACAAAGCTCTTCTATAATTCAGGCTGGTAAAGATAATGGCACGCACAGGTGTATCTAAGTAAACGGTGTGTCATTAACGTAGGTGGGGTGTGAAGAACACGGCGACAGACGGTAGCTAATGGACGGGCTAGCGACGGCCAAACATCGATCTCGGCGGGTGTTGGATGGGTAATGCTCGGTGTGAACGCTGACTGAATTTAAAAGTTTGTATCTCCTGTGAATACTGCACTGTTTATTGATCTGGAAGGAGACGCATCACATATGTAAGGCTGTCTGTCAGGCCGGGAATGCCAAGTGAATGAGCAGGGGAACTTTTAAGTGCGCGTGATACTTCCAGGTACGTAGACCGTTTGTGTTAAGTCGAAGTAAACTTTGAAGTCGTTCTTTTTTTTTTATAATGGTATTGATCTAGGCACGGGTAAGTAAGCGCTCGCGTGCGATACGTAATTTACATATTTGATTGTGAGAGAGATTCAATGCGAGATATATCCCGCTCGGGAGACAATTACGCCGCCACCCAGGTAGTGAATGGCCACGGGCGGTGACAGGTGGTGATGTGATGATGAGGTAACGATGAGGTAACTACTCTGAGCACCCCCACACTGCACGGGGAAGGTGTTGGCCCATTTAAATCATCACCGAGGATATAAACAAGAGAAAATAGGTAGAGAGAGAGGTACTGTGGGGAAAGAAAGCAATATAGGTAAGGTTGAGTGAGTGCCTTAATATTTTCGAAACCATGCACGTGTCGCAGGTAACTCAAGGTAAGGAAAGCGAGGTACGTGTCGTGTGTCGGGGAATGTGAGTGTGTGTGGCGTTGCGGCTGTGCTGATTCTGAAGTACAATATTAATACAACTGCCTGGAGAAGTGAGAGTTAAGTATACCCTCAACGCTGCGGACAAAACCAGCCATGTTTCAGTTTGTCAGGCGGAATTAGTGGGTTGGACGATTTCAAAGTAACAAAGGATATCGAAGGTATTCAATATCATTACCACTGGATATTCCGAAAGATTCCACCATGGAAGAATTGAATTTACTGTAACATAATGGCATTATCAAAAGTTATACAAATACTTCCACAATTCCTATGCTCACAAAATTATCACGTGACAACTGTAACACGCTTCACATGAAAAGTAAAAACAAAAGATATATAGAAATAAAAAAGGAAAGTCTAAATAACTACATCCATTGGTAGAGACAAAAATTTAGTACCAGCTGCAAGTTAGCTTGATAAAGTTAAGTTTAAAAAGGGAGATAGTAGGAGACTGGCTCTCAGGGTGACAGATGACCGGAGTAAACTTAGCAATCAGGTTGTTAGTACTGGATCAGTATGGAGTTTTAGAAAGAAAGATTAGATAAGTTTAAGGATAGGGATGATAAGTGAACATAGGCAGGAATGTTGCATACAGGGACTGCCTCGTGTAGACCTGGTTTCTTGCAGCTTCTCTCATCTTCTTATGTTCTGCACTTATAACACGAAGACAGAGTTGCGCTGAAATCAGAAATTTGATGGACTCTCTTATATACTTGCTATCAAATATTCTAAAAAGACAAATATTCTAAACTGATCTATTTAACTATTCAGTAACTCGAAAGTGTCAAAAAAAAAAAAAAGTAAGACTCGCACACTTCAGTTCAAGCAGAATTGTATTGGTGCTGGTGTGTCGTGAAAATTGTTAACAAGCTGAGTTAACTGGCTGTCTTTCTTCACAACTCCCCTGCACCCCTGGCCTTCCCACACGCCCCGGCGGAATGAAGCAACACTATTCATATCATATCACTTGATGTCTGAAACTCGCAGATCTCTCTCTCTCTCTCTCTCTCTCTCTCTCTCTCTCTCTCTCTCTCTCTCTCTCTCTCTCTCTCTCTCTCTCTCTCTCTCTCACGCAAGAAGAAACTGGGAAGAATTATGGGCCTCTTTAAAGAAAACTTCTCTCTCTCTCTCTCTCTCTCTCTCTCTCTCTCTCTCTCTCTCTTCTCTCTCTCTCTCTCTCTCTCTCTCTCTCTCTCTCTCTCTCTCTCTCTCTCTCTCTTAGGATGGCGAAAAATGGAAAGGGTCAAGGTCTATCAAGAAGTTTAAGGTTATTTTCTCTCTCTCTCTCTCTCTCTCTCTCTCTCTCTCTCTCTCTCTCTCTCTCTCTCTCTCTCTCTCTCTCTCTCTCTCTCTCTCTCAGCCCCGGGAGGAAGGGAAGCATCAGCGTAATGGGGTGGAAAATGAAGCAATGTTAATCAATTACATGCTCGCGCGGCCACCCTCTCCTGCGATCAGTTGTCCCGCCGGTGATAGTGGCGGGGGCGGGGCTCGGCCTCTTTATGTGGTGCTATATACGACTCCCCGCGTGCTGACTGCTACTAACTTCTCACTTAATCAAGATGCTTCCCTGTTCGAGTGACTTTTACAACGTACTGTACTGATTATGGGGGTTCGATTAATAGTTTTGCTGCCTTGGCGTCTTCTCTGGGTTTGTACATTATTGTAGTGCAAGTCTGGGGTATGGTTGAGAAGGTCGCCATTGACTGTTTGGAGGTTATGGCTTATCTTAGACTTTTAAGTGGTTGTAGTATTATTTCCGCTCAGTAAGTTCATCCGTCTGTGTTTGCTCATATGAATCAAGTATTTTGTTATTGGTAAAGGATTAACACGCTTACCAACGAGAGCAAAATTTCGCTATATACCGTACTAACTTCTCGTTTAATAAAGTCACTTGTCATGTTGAATAACTTTTAATGTTCCGTATTAACGTGTCACATACGGCACTTGCTGTCATGAACAACTATTCCTGATGTAACATTCTCACTTGCCACATAAGACTTTTGCCACCCTGAATAACTTTTTTCTAGTGTACCGTATCAGTATGCCATGACAATTCCCTCCCTGAACCACCCCCGTGACGTTATAGACATGGGCAGAAGACTGGTAACGTACTGCACTCACCTTCATTATAATGTTTTCCCTCGGTGCTCATTTCTCTGATCTGCTGACAGCCTCCCTACAAGACATAACAGCTGATAGGTCCTTAGCAGACTGGAGGACTTAGGATTGAGGGGGATCTCTAAACAAAGGTAGTGCAGTATGTTTCTCGACTTCTAACTATAACTGTACTAATTTCTCACCTAATTAAAACACATGCCACTTTGAACTTTTTTTTTTATCTGATAGACTGCTATATATCTACATTTTTACTAGAAACCATTCCTCTCTATTCGTCTCTTTCTTAATGTGTAAAGAAATGAAGATATACTGATGATCTTTGGTGGAAGTCTGGATTTTTCCTCCTTTGCCTTCCCGTTTTTTACTGCAGTATAGGGGTAACTATATGAATCCACGCCATCAAAAGTAAGTCGGTATGTGTGAATAAGATGTAATTTGTACGTGGGACTCTTAAACTTTTTTTTCTTATCAGACGGCAACAAATGACGTAAACTTCAGTGACGTACTCCCATATGGCAAACTAACGTAAAAAAAATAGCACTGTCAACCAAACTATGATGATGATGATGATGATGATGATACAGAAGTAAGATATTCAAGAACTATATACGAGTGTTCGCTTTAAGAAAGATTCGTTTGTGAAGGAATGCATGAGTCTGCCACCATCAGGAAGTCCAACAGAAGTGGGTATCTTAATTAAAGTGAACAACTGTAATTTACCTGTTATGGTTATCAGCACCTGGGTGTGAGATAGTAAGTTTTCTTTTAAACAGTTTCCAATAATAATGGCGACAGAAAACATTTAGAACGTTGCATCTGTTCCAGTGTGTTGTGTGTGACGCGTCTGTCCCATCACAGCTCAACCCACGCAGACAACAAAAAGGTTGCGGCTCCTATTCATGACGTGATTGTAGGACTATGACACACACACACACACACACACACACACACACACACACACACACACACACACACACACACACACACATACACACATACAAGGAAGCATGTGCCTAGGTGCTCCTCCCGTGCCACGAGGCCCATGTGGTGTGATGCCACTGAACTCATTACGATGATTATTTCCTGGTCTGATATCAATTTCTAATCGTCACGGTAGAAAAAAATACGCATGTGATTGCTCTGGAAAGCATTAGTGCGAGCATTTTCCTTCAAATAAATAATTCCCTTTGATCTAATAGAACTCTCACTTAGTGCAATATTTTTTTAAGCCCCTCTCGAGTAAAATACTGCATACATTCAAGACCCGTCAGGGTTTACACAGTGTGGCTCGTGATACACATTTACCTGATTCACTCTTGCAGGGCAGGAAGAAATATAACTCTTGCTTAATGTTGTTATGTAAACGAATGAAAAAAATAAAGAAGGAAAAATATAATAGTAATAATAATAATAACAATAATAATAATAATAATAATAATAATAATAATAATAATAATAATAATAATAATAATAATAATGATAATAATAATAATAACTGAAAGAACGAACAAATGAATAAATGAAACCAAACTTTTAAAATGCATGACATAAAGTATTCGCATGAGCCTAATGGTACAACAGAAGATCCATCACCAAGAGCGATGGCACACTGCAGCAGGTAATCTCAACACAGTGGCGGCGTAGCAACGATAAGTACAAGGCGCAGCGCAGCGCCATATCTACACTGCAGGACAAAATGTAACAACATGAACAAATGCAAGAGGTAATAACAAGAGATGGGGACCAGCTATTTCAGGACGACTTGAATCTTGTCACGAATGAGTGTGTAATACTCGCCCACCACGTCACTCGTACTTATGTTCGTTATTTTTTTTTTTTTTTTCGCGTACACTAAACTGTTGTCACAAAACATTGAATACATATGATATAATGAATTCGTTCGTCAACTCAAATAAGTTCGATATGCTCGTGTTGTGGATGACTGGTAGGCTTGAGCTTTGACGTGGAACGGGAGCAGCGGGACCTCAGCAAGGTGTTGCGCAATATTTTAGGCTCAGTTTCAGATTATCAGTCACTGAAGCGACACACAGCCTAATAACCGTGTTTTTATCTATTTTAACACACACACACACACACACACACACACACACACACAATGGAGGAAAGCGCTTGAGGGTCGAGGGCGGAACAAGGGACAAGCAGCATTGACATCTTGAAGGAAGTCTTTGCGGCCACAACATTCACCACCCACAGTACGCTGGCCGCCTCGGGGTGGCCTTCACCCGACCACACGCCTCCTTCCGTACCTCACCCACAACTTCCCTTCAATTTGAAGCTATTACAACAACTGACTGGTCATCAACCACATCCTTTAACGATGTCAACTACGTAAGGATTAGCGCAGACCTCTCGCTGCGCACTGCCAGAGGTGGCTCCTTATCTCCACCACCCACGCTGCTCCCCCGGACGTGGTTGAGGGAGCTCCTATTAATGCCATTGAGGGACACCAGTCTTACCACTCCCAGGATGAAAGGACCGCGAGTACAATACCGGAGATTATGGTTATTATAGAAGCTAGGCGAAGGGAAACCTATACTGAAGCACATGACTGCTGGTGTGTGCGCTCCTCCCGCAATGGTGTGGAGAAAGACCATGAACAAGCCAAAAGTACGAATATCTACTCTGCAATCGTCAGTTTAAAGTGATTGAATGGAGTGAAGCTGACAATTCCCAGTAAGTGAACTAAATAAATTGAGTTCCAGCTATATTGCCCCTTCTTCGCATGGCCCAGACACGGCAACTGAGGAAAGGAAACAAATTACAATACATTACGTGCAACACCAACACATCTACCAAACATCAATCTTCAGTTACTGCTTCCCGTCTCTGCCTGCGACTTCTCTAGACTATGTGGTGTGTGCATCAGAACCCTTGCAGCTACTTGTGTGTAAAGAATCAGTGAAGTACGATAATCAAGCGAAATTCTGATCAATGCTAGTAAGATTAAGATTTTCGTAAAGTTGTCTTATTTACCATGGTTGAACAGCGATCTTCGTGCGGAGTTCAGCAGTATATGATTATGTAGTCCCCCGGTACGTGTGCTGCTGTGATGTTATATACGGAACTGACTTTCTGCCAACTTGCTTTCCTTGACCAATTAACGCTGGAGAAATAATTGCTGAAAAGACAAAAAATACGTTTAATTATCGCTGTGTGTGTGTATGTGTGTGTGTGTGTGTGTGTGTGTGTGTGTGTGTGTGTGCCGCTGGAAGAAAAACAAAATGGTGTAATACTTACTGTCATTTTCCTTTCTTTCATTCCTTATGGCCACAAAGTTCTGGGATGTTGTGGGAAACTTTTTTTCTTTTATGGTAGAGGGACAATATATCCCTCATTTCTGCCTTCCCCACACAAAAAAAAAAAAAATCTTATTAGAGGCCAAACTTGTTGGTCATAGGGAGAGAGAAAAATTGTATTGGCTGAAACTGTAACTTTATCTCAATGTGTGTGAATATGACAAAATAAAATAAAATCGTTGACACTAAGGGCAAACTATATGAACCTATGACAGTTCAGAGACCAAGATTAGGCTACTGACACACTCTCATAACTGCGTGACTTTCAGCTGTTATATTTTACGTTGCTAAGGTCATTATGGCATTCCATCGTGCCTAAGGGAATAGTCAAAAGCAATGATAGAAGAATCAAAGTGTATCACGGAAAAATAAAATAATCATATAAATTAATGTCAATAAATGCACCACCAAGCGCAAGTAGTATTTTTATTTTGTTTCTTACTTCTTATGACAACGGCAAATAGATAAGAGCGCTTGGGAGCAAAAAGAGGAAAGAAAATTAAAAGAAAAAAAAAAACTCCGGCGTATACCTACTCGCGGTCTTAAGTTGTCTTGCTTCGTTGCCAAAATGAATCGTAGCCAGTTCCTCTCTTCACGACGCACCTTTGATCAGACCTTCAAACCATGGCGGCAAAGTAGGATACAACCTATGACCACAAGTGAATCGTTACGCCCGGTCAGCTGATCAGTGTAAGCCAGTGTAGGCATTCCAGACTCATTATCTTGTTTTTCATTGATTTCCATCAGTCTATTTTCAACGCGGAGAGCACCGAGCCCCAGAACGATAAATGAGAAACAACCCACAGGAAATGTACGAGGTAGTTATGGCAACAAGCAAAGTAACAATGTACTGAACAAGTAGTTTAATACGCCCCGCCCCCTTGTAGTGTGTCCCAGGCTGGGTATGCACTGTATTCACGAGCCATTACTGTACACACTGTGACTGGATGAAAGTAAACAGTAAAGGCAACATATGGCACATCAGACGTTGTACTTACATGGTCGAACAACAACAAGAACAGGTGGTGAGGGATGCGGGTGTCTTCCAGTTTTCCGTCCATGTCCTTCGCGGTAGCTTTGTCCTTCACTCCACCGTCTCTCGCTCGTCCTCGGCACCACCACAAGCCATGCTCACTGGATTATTGTGGTTATTTCCAATGTGCCAAGCCAAACTCTCACAAGAACACCATTCCCAGACGTGAACTCAATGCGCCTCAGTAATAAACAATGATCGCGAGGTGGCAACAACGAATACTTGCCACTTATGACGTAGTTATAGTTACATTAGTGAAAAATTAATGCAAACACAATGAAACAACGAACTGTAAAGCAAGAAAAAAATGTAGCCTGATATATTCTCCTCAGGGAAACACCTATTAGAATAAACTAAAAAAAATGAGTGAAGGCGTGCGTGTGAGTGTGCGTTCAAGGAAAATTTAAAGAGTGCGAATGAAATGCGAAACGACTAACTAGGCTTTTGCTGGTATATTACCGAAGAAAACCTGAATCACGTTGCCTATCGAGAACATCACGTAGAGAAACTATGATAGTACGTAGGATATCGTAAAATAATGATACGAAGTTACTACGTAGTCTATCGAGGAATTTCATAATATGGAGTAATGGTGACCCAACTTTGAACTTACAGGAAATTTAGACCAATGGTAACTTGTTCTTATATACTATATGGAAGCATGAACTAGGCTTGAGTGAAAATATGTACTATGTAAAAGTCATCCTTAATTAATAACAAGACGTGAGTATAAGGAGCTAAGATAGCATTACTGTACTGTGAAAAGGAAAAGGATGCTAGCCTCTCTCTCTCTCTCTCTCTCTCTCTCTCTCTCTCTCTCTCTCTCTCTCTCTCTCTCTCTCAATTAAAGTTACGTAAGGACTGCTCTGTCTGCGTGCTGCCTTAACTACCGTAAACCGACATAAAGAGTCCCGGTGCAAAGCTGAGGTCGTGGCGGTAGTTACGTCGCTGTGAGTCACTCGCCGTGTATGTGAGAAAATATGCAGGTGGAGTTAAAATTCTTAGATTTGATCTCGGGAGCTTTCATAGACACCACACAAAGGAACACAAAGAAAAAAAAACATAAAAGCAGCAACCTAGCAGCCTTAATAACCCGTGCTAAACTGTGTGATAAACAAAACTATCAATTATAAAGTAAAAAGATGTCAGATGATAAAACCACAGTGATATTAATACCTCCACGACCGCATCCACATGGTAGGGCGATGACTTGCGCCCCGGAGGCCAGTCGATCACATGACTTTAGTGTGTGGTGAGCCTGTCTGGCCTGTGACGTAGAGCCGCGCAAGGGCGTATGAGTGGCGGTGAGTGGATGGTGTTGTGTGGGTGTTGTGTGGGTGTTGTTGTGCAGGCTTTACCT
>NC_087165.1:24063511-24086011 GCF_035594125.1 Scylla paramamosain
TTCTTTTCCA
Organism: Scylla paramamosain; assembly: GCF_035594125.1. Classification (NCBI taxonomy): domain Eukaryota; kingdom Metazoa; phylum Arthropoda; class Malacostraca; order Decapoda; family Portunidae; genus Scylla; species Scylla paramamosain. The sequence continues at coordinate 24,063,522 of NC_087165.1, forward strand.
TGTCAATATCAGTCACTTCTTTAGTGCGCATGTCGGTGGAGTTCTGAGATAGGGATGATGGTGTCAGAGAGTAGGCCTGCGTTTGGGTGTCTATGGCTAAGGTGTAAGATAGATTTGTTAGTGCCTCTTCGATTCTCCTATTTTGAGATCCTAAGTCCTCCCCCTCCTCGATGGTCCCAGAAAGAAGTTGCAGCACCTCCAAGATCCTGTTCTTGGCAGCAACAGGACTGCTGTCATTCTCCCCATCTAAGTCCTGAGGTTCCTGTTCTTGTATATCGGTGTTTTGTTCCTGAGACTTCTCGAAGACTTCTTCATGGCAGTCAGATGATGGACGAGGTGGTGAAAGAACAACCGTGGCCTCGGGCTGCCTGGGAGAAGTCACTGGAGAGTTATCACCCGTAGACTTATCCTCTACGAGGTCTTTCCGTGCACTGCTGGACAACACCTGATCACACAGTCTCTCGATGTCAGTTTGGACATGATGTTCAGCTGCACTGCCTTCTAGTCTGTTACATTCCACGGGGTGATGTCCTGCAGGTTCCTCACGTGTACTGCTGCACAACACCTGATCACACAGTCTCTCGATGTCAGTTTGGACATGATGTTCAGCTGCACTGCCTTCCAGCCTATGTTCATGTTCCTGAGAGGCAGGTTCGGATGCCGCAGGCAATGCAAGATCAAACTGTAGTAGACCAGAATCCTCTCCTTGAGGCTCGCAGTATCCCTGAGAAGAATTCATGGCGGATCCAAGCAGCTCCCCACACAGCGGGAGGGAGCTGAGGAGCTGACTACATTCCTCAGGTGCGGGAGACAAATCTGTGTTGGAAGTTCCCTCCTCGCGATTACTCCTGTCCCTGGTGGTGCAGGTACGCGAGGGCGAGGAGGGAGGAAGGAGCGGCAGGGCGGCAAGCTCTTCTGCCACATCGAGAGGGAGCTCAACGTGTAAATGTTTGTGGAGGATGGACCAAAGATGCTGTCCCAGACGCAGCTCCGCCTCCTCCAGGGTGGACACCTATGGAACGTTTCGGGTGAGGAAATGAGGCAGGGTGAGGGAATGTTGAGAGAGGATATCATAAAGAAAGGAACACACACACACACACACACACACACACACACACACACAATAGCTACGGGAGAGCAATGGATAAAAAGATACTTTAGAGATGAGTAAAAAAAAAAAATGAAGAAAAAAACTGGTGAGGCAAGAGATAACAAGTGGATGGGTTGTGAAATGAAATGATCTTTAACTACTATGGTCAGAGAGAGAGAGAGAGAGAGAGAGAGAGAGAGAGAGAGAGAGAGAGAGAGAGAGAGAGAGAGAGAGAGAGAGAGAGAGACCTGATTTCAACGCTGATTCGTGAGTTAACTATACCAGGCCGCTGTCTAAATCTTTTGCAGACATATATTACACTAATTATACTATCCTATTAAATAAGTATTCTTCAGATTGCTAAGAAGGCCCTGTTGCGCATATTTACGGAAATTGATATAACAGAAACCATATCAGGATAAACTATAATCATTTAAATACATCAAATTAAAGCAGTAAAAGAAATCATCATAAAGGAACTGATATACTATAATGTGGATAAGATATCGCATACTTAGTAGAAACATAATGATAAGGAATTAAGGTGTGAGTGTGTGTGTGTGTGTGTGTGTGTGTGTGTGTGTGTTAGAAGGCGAGTTTACTGTCGTACCTTGAGATGGCCCAGTACGGTGGTGATGAAGGCAGGGTTGGTGGAATGCCGAAGCACCGTCATCACCGCCTGCGTCACGGCGTACACCGTGTCCTTTGCCTGCGGGGTGACAGAGATGTACTGTGATGGCATACGCAGTTGTGATAGTAATTAATGGATGAATGAATGATGATGACGGTAGTGGTGGTGGTGGTGGTGGTGGTGGTGGTGGTGATGATGATGCTGCTGCTGATGATAATAATAATAATAATAATAAAAATAGTAATAATAATAATAATAAGTAGTAGTAGTAGTAGTAGTAGTAGTAGTAGTAGTAGTAGTAGTAGTAGTAGTAGTAGTAGTAGCAGTAGTAATAGTAGTAGTAGTAGTAATAATAACAATAATAATAATAATAATAATGATAATAATCAATGCATGCAGATTTTCCCCACACATACACGAGGGAAGAAAGAGGAAAAAAAAAATCTTAAGAAAATAACGAAACGAGGCGACCAAACAAACACAGCAGGCTTCATTCATCCCTGTCCTGGTGTCGTGGGAAACGGAAGTTCCTGGAGCAGTTCCCAGCCTTCAGCCCTCATTCATATCATACGTGCTTCACGACACCCAGGAAATGCCCAGACAGATATGTATGCTAAATCTCCATGACTTATGGATGACATTTAAACACAGCAACGATTCTTCACACAGCTCTTCGGTCAGACAGCGGAAGGTCTTGCACGGTAAAAATAACTATGCTCTTGTTCATGGCGCCTGAGATGAGTTATGGCGAATATACATATATTATAGCGTGGAGGCAAGCATGAGTGAAGGAGAAAACTGTGGTTGGGTGAAGTTAGCGTGCGCCGTGCAGCCAGCCAATCAGGAGAGCCGTCTAGGTCTAGGATCTCCACCGTTACAGACGCTGCCTCGGTGCTCATGAACAGCTTCCTTGAACGGGGTATAGTTTCCACCTTGCTTTTAATGCTATCTAACCCTGAATGTCTGTCATTTCACCACGGAACCAGCAAACACGTGTGAAAGCAGGCGGACTAACGTACAGATAAACAGACAATTATACAAGAAGAAATAATAAAAAAAAGATACTAATTTTGGGAAGATGAGTCACTTTCAAGACAGGAGAAAAGAAGACAATGAATGTGAAAAATAAATAAGTAGATGGCAAATACGTAGACTACTAGTACATACAAAATATTTAGTAAGTAAATAGTTATGAGTACGATAATGATGATGATGATAATGATGATGATGATGATGAAAATGGTGATAATTATGATGATTATGAAAGGTGGTACCAGCACCACCACCGCCAACAACAACAGCAGCAGCATTAGTAGCAGCAACCACAAGATCACATACGTTTGTTTTCACTGCAAGGAAAATCTCGCATTTATTTATTTATTTATTTTTTTAATACACATAGCCTCACACCTATGTTAAACAAGCAACGCCCACCATAATAATTTTCTTCATCAATAAGTTTAGTCTAGACAATGAAAGCAGTATTACTGAATTCTGAGTAAATCTGTCAGCACTTTATTTTATTCTTCAACTCATTACTCGTAAGCAAGAGTGCATTCCCTGGGGGTTTTCGGCGTCTTCTGACGACTACTTATAACAAATTCAACGAGTGAAAGTTACTGAGGATTTGAGGGATGATTTCAAGATAACAATAATAATTTAACAAGGATTCTGCAACACCAGTGGGAAAAAACAGTTCATGAGAGCACGTTTGATAATCTCTGTGGTCTTTAAAAACAGTTCTTATGAGGGCCTATCCGTTTCAAAATACACGCACAGTATCTTCTTTCTTCTCGGTCCACCCAGGATAAGAACCAGTATCACAGAGAGGGTAATAATAATGTTGTGTTGTTATTCAGTGTTTTGTGTACTCCCTCGTACATAAAAATACAGTACTTGAGAAAAGTTTATCACAAAAGTTGTTTACTCTCTCTCTCTCTCGAAAAAAAAAAAAAAGTGAAGCTACCGTATATTCATTCATGTTTTCCTACTAGATCAAGGATACAAAAGGAAACTGGAATAGACTTTAAAGATATCTGAATTAATAACATCAATAAGTTCATGTACAAAAAGCATGGGAGCGCGAGGGGGGGAAGTTCATGGCACGGCAGAAGCAGAGTAACAGCAAAGGCTCTAGAGACCTTGGTAACAGTCATGGGGTAAAAACGTCATCGCATCATGTTGAAGCAACCCGAGCAATGCCAGCCGCCGCCACTCAGCCAGCCATGGGGAGACTTCCTTAATCTTTTGATTGAAATATTAGCCTATTGTAGATATAAATACCTTGAATATAAACACTGGTGAAATGTGGTGCTATTATGGCCTAAAATGACAAAGTTTTACCTACCTCGAACCTGACAGGAGGCATTGTGTTAAAAAAAATAAATAAATAAATAACCGTGTGGTGACCCGCGCCACCAGCCAATATGCTCATTTCCCGCCAGTTATTTGTGACACATATTACAATCATAATAGACGTTTTATCCACATCCAAATAAAGACAAAAGATTAAAAAGAAAATAAGAAAACCAATAATATGTTATACACTACGGAAATACATATGACATTGCTTTATTATTTTTACGAGAGCAAAACATTTCTGATAATATGTTGCAGTCATTATGAACATATATATCGTATTCAAATAAAGCAAAAATAAATAAATAATAATAATAATGCGTAATAATGCACTTGGTTTCGCGCTCAAATATATATAATTACACTGTTTTGAAAATTTTTACACGAAGTGTTTTCATACCGGATCTATGTTTACATGTGACGTCACGTCAAGATCTGCGAGGCAAAACCAAACTCGTGGTGAGTATCTTTTTCCTTTTGTTTCTGTGCGCTGTGTCATGTGGCAGAGTTTTGATTATTGTAATCCTTGTGTGTGAGTGTATTTCCAGCCAGCTCAGTGAGGAGAGAGAGCAGTGCAGCAAGGCGAATGGCGGGGTCTGGAGCAGTGCATGACCTTGGGTGTTCCCGCCCTTGGCTTGCAATTTGTAATGTCAGAAGTAGGATGTTTCCCTTATCCTAGTGTGATATAATGCATTGAAATACCCATGATTTACCGCGAAAAATCGTATTGCATTGAATGGATGAGTTTTTGTAATTAGAAGCATAAAGAAGTGCTATTGCAAAGAAATGAGTAAAATTTCGGTAAGATGCATCCCTCTAATTTGAAGACGATTTGGGCGATTCGCTGTGAGCTTCCTTTGCTTTATTTCCATTTATAATAGATTTCAAGGCATGTCGAACAACTGCCACGTGTCTTGGCTGTCACATAGTCTCTTAATTGTCATGTAAAGTCTCCTAACTGCCATGAGCTATCTCTCAGTGAAATAGTTAAGATTATTAGAAAATCTTATTGATCGTAATGCAACACAACATTAACAAACATAATACCTTTAAAAATGTACAACATTATTAAAAATATGTAGATTAAGGAAATAATCATCAGATAGCAGTATCAGTGATGAAAAGTTGTCACTGTCCGTACTGCTGCTCTGAGGCCAAGTCCACAAGCTTGCAGCTGTTTGTCATGTTCAGGGGTTATGGTTGGGTAAAGTTAGGTTGTATGTAGTGATTTTGCCAATTTTTTGGGCAGCTATTACCAATAGGTAGCTGTTGGGAGTCAGCTTTGTTTCAGTGCTATGTGGTTCAGTGATCTAGAATAAACACGGGATTTTCAAGTCAAGCCGAGATCCCCACTTGGTGTGGCATGTGGATCCTAACTGACACTGGTGTATTGCAGATGATTTTGAATTTGTCATCACAATTTTAGTTAACAAAATATTTTGATTAACAGGATTCATATGATGGAAAGATAAGAATTCTGTTTCTGGAGGATGTAGCTTGCTGAAAAAAGTACGGGATGATGAAACCCACCGTAGTTGGTGAGAATCTCTCCCAATAGCAGAGTAAATTGCTTCTCAGCTTCCCTGTTCATGGAAGTAACATACAGAGTAGACGGGACATCTATTAAATTTATTGCAGCTGAAGTAGGTTTTGCTTCACATTTTTGCAACAAGGTATAAGTTCTTTGCTAATGGGTAGTATGCATATAGCACTGTTTTATAACTCTGCCATTACTCATGGTAAGGGTATAGGTGGACGCGTCAGTTAAAATTGTTATAGACGTAATCACCCAGCATATCAGAAAGCATGATCTTATTTAATACCAGATATTTACACCTTGCTGAAAGAAATGTATTGTAGTTATCTAACAATAGTAAAGGTAAAGGAGGTGAAATTAAATAAGATCATGTTTTCTGGTATATGGGCAGCCATCCAGAAAAATCCTTATTGTAATGAGAATTTGAACCTGGGAACATAAAGGGACAGACATAAGGGACAAGGGAATGAAACCTCTCTCTCTCTCTCTCTCTCTCTCTCTCTCTCTCTCTCTCTCTCTCTCTCTCTCTCTCTCTCTCTCTCTCTCTCTCTCTCTCTCTCTCTCTCTCTCTCTCTCTCTCTCTCTCTCTCTCTCTCTCTCTCTCTCATTTTATGTAATTTTCGCTTCATTGTTCCTCACGCTTTCTCGCTCGTATATGTAATTTAATTTTTGTTCTCAGTCAGTCTCATTCTGTTTAGCAATCATTAGGATTGTTCTTACTTTCAGAGAGAGAGAGAGAGAGAGAGAGAGAGAGAGAGAGAGAGAGAGAGAGCTCCGACTTAGGTGGGATTTACTGTATGTAGATGTGTGATGCTGACAGTAGGTAAATGTGACCAATACTTGTCAAAGCAGTGCAAAACTTGGGGTGATGATGTGTGAAACTCGGGATGGTAAGAATTTGTTGTGTTATCTCAAATTTAGTAGTGCAAATGTGGTCATTTTTATGTGTTTTTTTTTTTCTTTTTTCTTAATTGAGGATTTTTTTATATTATTTTCTGGCTTCCTGGATTCAATCTTTTTTTTTCACATAGGTTCTTCATTTGCTATAAGACACATTTATAACAACAAATGCTACCTTGGAATGAATCAAGTTTGTTGTCATGTACCTTGCCTGTATTTAGGATCAGTATTGTGTAAAACAAGCCAAGGCGGAGCATGCAATTCAGTGGAAAGATTAAAAGAGAAAAATGATTGATGAACTTAACTTAATTGATTTGTGTTTTTTTTCAGCAGTATGTGAAAATCAAATTAATCTCTAGGGGAATTAAAAAAGAAACTAATGGGGCAGGACATTTTGTGACCAGTACTGAGGTGATGATTAGGAGACATAAAGGGATTATTCAAGGATAAAGGCTCAAGTTTGCAAGGGTGATGTGAGTGGATAGAACCAAGATTAGATTCTTTTGTTGCGATCACTAATTTGGAAGCATTAGAGCCATTGAAAACCTCTTGAGTGACCAGTGACCACTCAGTATCTACTTTGTTATAGTGTGTGATCAATTATCTCTCTTGAATATTATAAGGCTACCTGTTAAAAGTTATATTTTATAACGGGTCTTCCTGTCACGCACTCAGCATCCACTCCAACTTTGTATATCCTCTTCATCCCCTCACTTCTTCTATTCTCTTCACATGATTGTCTTATTTAAAGGTATTTTAGAACTTGTATCATTCCACTATACAATTACATACTTTAATCTTTAACAGACATACTAAACTTTCTTTATAAACTTAAACTTCTTCCACCATTCATCCTGTTCTCTCCTGAAGCATCTCTCAAGTAGCTCATCTTAATTGCTTGAAATTGAGGTCATTTCTATATAGCACTGCCACTTGTCATTAATATTTCTGTTACCATATCACAACTGTTTTTTCTTACCATTACTGTCATCTTTCATGCATCAGGTCCTGTGATCTTAACCTGGGTTGAGGAAATGAGTTATAAGAGAGGAGCATGTGGACTGACTAGATGGGAGGGTGAGAGCAGTGAAAGTGCACATGAGAGGTGTGGAATGAGTGCCTGTGCTAGTGGTGTAAAGTGTGGAATGGTGAAATGGCTGAAAAGGAACACACTGGGATGGTATGGCCATTGTGAGAGGATGAAGAGCAAAAAGTTTGTAAAGAAAGTGTATATGAGTAAAATAATGAAGGTGCTAATAAGAGATGAAGTCCACTTATAAGATGAAAGGATGGTGAAAAGGAGTATGTATATATGTGAAAGAAATTAGTAGAGGTCGAGCAGTTGAACAGGCATGAAGGAAGTATCTGGATTGGGAGAGATGGAGGCTTTTCTGTCATTACTATCCTGGTGAGGGATGCACTGAAAGGAGCAATGCATCAGAGAAATAGACAGCCAATAGAAACTTACTGATTATTAATTGTGCATGGTTCATTAAGCTGATATTTGATATTGCTATATGTATTCACTCAGTACTGATGGTAAATGTTTGTGAAAGCAGATAATACTCCTGTAGTTTTTTGAGGGAGGCATGAATATCACCTCAGTAGTATTCATGTAAAGGCCAGCAATGGTTAATTTTCATCTCATTGTGTAATAAGTTAGAAACTGAAGACTTTCACTATTTGTGGCATTTAACAACTTGACGTTGAAATGCCTGGCCATAGTACTGCACAGTGCATGGTGTCAGAAGTGTAATAGAGGAGGATGCTACAGAGTTAGTTTTTTATTTATTTTTATTTATTTATTTATTTTTTCTTTATCATGATCTTATGCAGCATGGAGTTGAGATGCGTAGAACTTTGAGACAACACCATGAAAATTCTTCATCATAATTATCATCATTATCATCATGTTATTTATTTATTTTGTTTTGTTTTTGTTTTTGTTTTTGTTTTTTGTCATTATTATTATTATTATTATTATTATTATTATTATTATTATTATTATTATTATTATTATTATTATTATTATTATTGATTTCTTTTATTTTCCATTTAATAATCATTATGTAATCATGCTATGTGGGATTAAATGGTTCAAGTTATTCTTTTTGACACTATATGCATATCTTTCAGTGTTAACTATGCTAGATTATAGAACAGAGAGGAGGCTGAGCTTGAATAAAGATGACAAGGATAAAATGGGTCAGGCAGTGAAGGGTTGCAGTGAATACTAATGATGACATGATGATTAGAGTGATAGATGGTACACATGAATTTTTGAATGAAGAGTGATGCATCCACAGGTGTTCTGTTGCATGCAATTTGAGGGTTGGCATATAACACACATACCTCGTATATCTGACTGTCAGAGACATGCAAATTACTGTTTTATTGCTGAGAAATGTCTGATGGCCTTAGTTGAAATTTGTGTATGGTAAAGTTATGGAGGTGGGATATATGATAGTTGAGTAAATCATGGCAAGTTTCAGCACTCAAAAACATGACTTTGGTGGTTGCAAGAATTTTAAATTTGATGCAGTTGTAACACCACGATCTTTGTTTTGTTGTTTACGTTGAGGTTTCATGCCACACAATGTCCCACATGAACATGATGTTTGGTGATGTACACATTTCCTGCTTTTCAGACTATGTTGAGATTTCATATTACTAACTCACCAACATAGCTGGGTGTGGTAACTAAAAATTGATCATGATAACTGACAAATTGATATTCATAACCTTATCGGTGATAATCGATAACTGGCAATAGATTTATCACATGATAACTGATAACTGATAAATCGATGAATCTGAAATTCCGATACTAGTGATAACGATATTGATATTTTATGTAAAAAATTCATAAATCTAAAATCTTTATTTTTATCTTAATCATAGAAAACTTGGAAAATCTTAGAAAAAATTCAAATTCAATGTTTATACTGTCTTTTCACTAATGAAAAGTACTGCTTTAAATAAAATAACTACATTTGATTTTGAAAGTTAAAAACTTCAACATGCTTTTGTTCCAAAAACTAAAATTATCAATTATCACTAGTTTGGAACCAAAAGTATCGGCAATACTGATAAATCAGTAATGCGGGAAAAATAATTATTGGATAACCGATAACCTGATGCCATTATTGTGATGAATTGTCTCGATAATTATCTGCGATACTGTCTACATACATGCAATGACATGCACTAGTAAGTATTGAGTCTTAAATATATAAAAGAATGAAAAAAAGGAAATTTGATGGGTAATGAATGATATTAGTAATGGATCTTCATCAAGAACCTCATCACTGAGAACAGCAACTTGGTGAACAGGGCTAAGGAGTTACGTAATAAGAATGTTGCCCATCTGCCACGCTTTTCCAGGAACCTGAACTTGTCTTCATTGTGAGCCAAGCATGCTGACCACTGCTCTACGCGCTTTGTGTGTGCGCGTGGGGTGAGGGTGCGCAGGCTCGCGTGTTCTTGCTTTCACGTATGCGTACACGCTCGAGTAATAGCAAAATATTGTTGAGAGAGAGAGAGAGAGAGAATTTTGTGAATGGGAATCAGACACTTCTTCATTTGTTTCCCAACACCAGGCAATCAAACTGTTGGCTGGGCAGTGGGTGTTATTAGACTAATGATAAAGTGTGCGCTAATTAAGTCATGGGAAGCAGGTGCGAACGTACGTTTTTGGCTTTACCTGGCTTAGATAGTTTGATTTCTTTTCTTCTTTCAGTTATCAATTATTTAAATTTTTTTGTTGTTGTCATCTTGTGAGTCGCAGTCCAGTCTTTGTATCCTGGCGTCTCTCTCTCTCTCTCTCTCTCTCTCTCTCTCTCTCTCTCTCTCTCTCTCTCTCTCTCTCTCTCTCTCTCTCTCTCTCTCTCTCTCTCTCTCTCTCTCTCTCTCTCTCTCTCTCTCTCTCTCTCTCTCTCTCTCTCTCTCTCTCTCTCTCTCTCTCTCTCTCTCTCTCTCTCTCTCTCCCCAACATTAATTACTTGAATATCATAAAAAAAAAAAAATCAGGCATTGCCACTTTTGTATAGTAAATGGATGAAACGTTACTTACAAGAACTGTAGAGAGAGAGAGAGAGAGAGAGAGAGAGAGAGAGAGAGAGAGAGAGAGAGAGAGAGAGAGAGAGAGAGAGAGTCTTTCCTCAGTATCATGAAATTAGAGAAGGAAAAAAAACAGGAAAAATCTAAAAATGTTGGCTTGTTGCAAGATACTTTTTTTTTTCATATTTTTCCCTTCTTTATTCCCCACTTCCCTTCTCTTCTCTGCGCTTACCCTTCACTGCTTTCCCTTTCAAACCCCCCTCCTGTATTTTCACTTTTCTCTCTCTATCTCTCTCTCCCTTCCCTTCACATTTCCCCCACTTTCTTCTCCTCTCCTCTCCTCCCCCTTCCCTGCTGATACCCTCACGCTCCTCTCTCGACTCGGCATGCTAACCTCCCTCCTTCCTCTCTTCCTCGACGCAGCGAGTGTTGTGCAAACGGTGGTAATGTGCGCCTGAGTTATGGGTGGGAGAACATCCGCTAAGTGTGGGTTGCAGGTTATCTTGGGCATGTTTCACGACCTAATGACGGGGGAGGGGGTGGAGGCGAGGGGTGTTGGGTGTCCGAGGTGAGGGAGGTGTGTGTGTGTGTGTGTGTGTGTGTTAGTGATGGTGATTACTCGTGGATTTTCTTGTAAGTTTTTCATGGTGTGTTTGTATTGTGATGTAATTATTTAAGGTAAGTTTAATTAAGGGTGTTGTGATTGAAACGGGTTCTCAATGTAGCAAGGAAATATAACTACTACCTTTGCAAGTTTCCACTGTGTGCTTGTGCTTGTGATGGTAGGTAACTAGAGTGAGTGTAAGGGTATACGGGTAGTCAGGATGTGGTGGTAGTTTTATACATAAAGGTCAAGGTAAATAATAATGTGTTATTAAGAGACAGTTTGGTAACGGTGCAGTAGATTCAGTTTGGTTTCTAGTGGAAGGTTAAGTTACATCAGGTCAAATTTGGTTAGGTTAGGTTAGACAGGTGAACAAGGTACGAAGGTATAGTTACATCATAATGAGGTGTTGTTGATGGCAGTCGTTATGTTCAGTGGCGTATAGACTGAGAACAGCCGCGGTAATGGCAGTGGTGATGGCGATGATGGATTGGACATGCAGCGGAGGTCGGGAGGTGTAGGAAGAGAGAACCAGGAGGAGGAGGAGGAGGAAGAGAGAGGAGATGGCGTGATGGATGGTCATTACTGCCTGCAATTAACACCGGATGAACTACCTCCGCCCTCACCTGATACCATCACTGCTGCCGTCTCCCGCCCCTCTTCCCTCCCACTTTCCTGCCCCTCCTTCCAGCAGCACCTGTCTTTCCTCCTGCCATCAACACCCACTCCTCCCCCCAACCCTCACCCACTTTCCTGCCTCACCTATTAGCATCACCTCTCTCTCTCTCTCCTCCTGCCACCAGCACCCACCCCCCTCTTTCCTCTCTTTTCTCTCTTTCCTCCGCTCTATCACCCCACGATCCCTTTTTCCTGAGTTTCCCCTTTCCATCACCGCTCCTTCGTTTCCCCTCCTGCCGTCACTCCTTCCCATCACTCCCCATTTCCCTTCCTCTCTCAGCTCGATCTATCACATCACGTTTGTATAGGATATTAGTGGCGAGAGAGAGAGAGAGAGAGAGAGAGAGAGAGAGAGAGAGAGAGAGAGAGAGAGAGAGAGAGAGAGAGAGAGAGAGAGAGAGAGAGAGAGAGAGAGAGAGATGGATGGATAAGATCAGCTGATGACAATAGCACTTTTTGTCTGGTGTGGTAATTGTGCCCGGGCTTCCTGCCGCTACAGGGAGGAGGAGGAGGAGGAGGAGGAGGAGGAGGAAAGTGGTGACTGCGGGAGGTGAGGTGCTGCAGGTGTGATATGAGAGAGAGAGAGAGAGAGAGAGAGAGAGAGAGAGAGAGAGAGAGAGAGAGAGAGAGAGAGAGAGAGAGAGAGAGAGAGAGAGGTTTAACCCGCTTCTTATTTTTCACATTAACTTTTCCTCTCTCCACCACCACCACCACCACCACCACTGTCATTATTAGGTCATCATCATCTCCTTCTCTTATTGTGACCTGATCCTCTCCTGGTCATTATCGCTCTCATTGTATTCTCCCTTATCCCCTCCCCCTGCTCTTTCTTTCCTCTTCCTTCTTAATTCCACCTCCCTTTCTTTTTTTACCTTTTTCTTTCCTTTACTTGTTATCTCCCTACCTTCACATTACCTTCTCTTCACTCTCTTTCTCTTTTGTTCCATTTTCTTTCATTTCTTCCTTCACTCCCCTTCCCTTTCCTTCGATTCTCTTCGCTTTTCTTCTCTTCCCTTTCCGTTTCTTTCGTTTCGTTTTCTTTTCGTGTTTTTTTTTCGTTTCGTTTCGTTTCGCGTCCTTTCCTTTCCTGTTCCTAATTCCGTCCTCCTTCACCTCCCCCCCTCTCTCTCTCTCTCTCTCTCTGATTGATAGTTTTTTTGGTGTTTAAATGACAGTTTTTATGTATATAGATAAATATTTTGTACATGTCAAGAAGACTGTCATAGAAAAATGTCCGCCCAACATGCCCGTCCCAGAGTCAAAAGGAGTGGGACAGTTGAGTTCCGCAGGTGTTTTGATATCCCGGTCTTGAAACACTTCAGGTCATAGGAAGGAGAAAAACAAATAGGTGGAAAATCGCAGAGGACATGATAGTGGTAAGTTGCACGGACAGTAGAAGCGGGCTGCGTTATAATGTCTTACTGAGTTTAGCTTATTGCACACTGAGGGAACTGACATCAAATTAAAATGGATTGTTTGCTATAGAATATTTTATGCAGATACTTTGTGTTAAGATTACTGCAGAAGTAACCATTGCCACCATCTGTTACATGCTGGGGATGAAATGCTGTGCTTGCTACATAGGCTTTCCTTACCTGTTGTTTTAATGTATTTTTTTTTTACCTGTTGTTTAATGTATTTTTGAAGAACGCTAACATTGTGGTTGGAAACAGACTCATCCGCCCTGACAACTTCACTTCACAGTATTGACGCCAACAGCCACCGGAAGTAATGTTTTGATCAATTTCGTATAATGTACAAGTAATTGACTCATTACATCGTTACAGTTTCTCTCTTAATGTTTCCAAGCTCAGGCTTCAGTTTTGGAATAACCCAAGTAATAATAGACATTAACAATATAATATAAGCTGTGTGTTACTCTTGTCCGAGACCAGTTTTTGAGGATATCCGGCACAAACGGTGATTGAATACAGATATTATGACAAATACATATAATCTGTACTAGTGATTTACTGGAATAAGCATTGCTGTCTTGAAGTGTTTCGCTTTTACAGGTAGTCGTGAGTGTATTTTCTTAGTGTTCTCAAAATCCGGGTAGAGTCAAGAGAAAAGTAATTTTTATGCAAGGTTGTGGTGTTAGTTACGTGTGGCAAAATTGTCGACTCCAGAACTCTGCTTGATTTAGCTTTCCCTCCTTGCTACGACTGTTTTAAGAGAGAAATATCAAGAAACCTCTAAAACTAAATTGATAGCACCGATTGGAACTGTTTTTACTTATTTCTTTTTATCGGGAGGGCATTTTTTATTTAGTTATTTATTCATTTATTTATTTTATCTATTTCTTTATATATTTTTTTTTAACTTTTACACTTGGCTAACTTTCTTCATAAGCGAAAAAAAAAATAAAATAAATAAATAAAACAAGTGATTTGTGATCCAGTGCACCTGACTGCCTCCCGTGGCCTCACAGCACGCGGGCACTGAAGCAGAGTGGTTGGTGGGTCTGCAGGCCTTGCTGAAGACTGAAGATCCATCCTTGGCTCATGCAACACCAAAAACTAATTGATCGGATCTCCCCTCCTCTGACCTTATCTCCCCGCGTAGTGGTGAAACATTTGTCACCTGGGTTTTATTGCTTTCTGCACGTGTTTTTGTTATATTTCTGTATTTTTATTCTGAATTTTTATTTTCTTTCATTTTTTCTTTATTGGAGTTTGCGAGGTATGACTGTTAACTGGAAATGTGTGTTTATTTCTACTTCCTTCTGTTAATTTTTACAATATTGAAGAATAAAATTGTGGACACTAATTGACTATGTTTTTATTAGATCGGAATACAAAAATGGCGGCTGTCTTCATTTTAGCAGCGGTTTTACTTGCCTTTACCTTTCTTGTCTGAAGCCCTTACTACCACGGCCGAGGTGTGACTGTCAGTGCAATGTTAACCCCCGGAGATGTCTCGACTCGCGAAGGCTTGCACCGGGTGACTGGCATCGAAGTAGGGAACAGGTGTCATATCTTTTGTGACTCAGAAGTTCATCTCATTCTGTGCTTTGTTCCAATAAAATCCTCGGCAGACTCCTTGTGTTACCGAGGGTCGCACAGATAACGAACATTTGCGCATCCGATTTGCATATATTCTTTTCTCGATGTGGAGTTTTGCTGGTGCTGTGTGTGTCTCTTCATGCACGGGGCAGTGGGGGGAGGGAGGGCAGGGTGAGGTTTCGTTGCGCAAATTGAGGGGTTTGTTGAGGGGTTGAGAGGAGAAGGGGTGGCTCAGCTGTTCACGGGATATTTATTTTTGTGCATCCTGTTTTGTTTGTGTTGTAGGAGATATTACAACGTGTTTTGCGGGACACTTTTGCAGACCAGCTGAGGCTCAGAGCTACCTTTTAAATTCGCTAAATTTTTTATTCTTTTTGCCATTAGCGCCTTTCTCTCCCAGACTGCACATCCATCTATACGGATTAGCGGCATTTTGATAAGGCCCTTTTGATGTGATTCTTAGGCACTGTTGACCCTGTTGGCACTCGACGGCTCGCCACCAACAGGGACCCGATGCCTATCTCAGATATTTTGTTTCATGGAACTGAGAAGTGGATGATGGAATATAGATTACTGCACACCAAATGAAACGTATAAAATAAAGGTATTATACTTATTTAAACGTCATTTAAAGGCGTCACTTGTAATTTTTTTTCAGTCTTACGGTGCTTCGTCCTCCGAGGTTTAGCGAGAGCACATGCCACTCCTCGGAAATAGATACATTGGAGCTTCTTGTGTCACTAAACCTCCTCACGATTTGTTCACCTACGTTGTTTATTCTGGGAACAGTGCAAGTAGGTTGTGGCTCTTTGGCTGCAAGGGCTGTATTGTGGTATACAGGAAAGCGGGAATGGGGAGAGCACACGCGAGGATTACACACACACACACACACACACACACACACACATTCTCTCTCTCTCTCTCTCTCTCTCTCTCTCTCTCTCTCTCTCTCTCTCTCTCTCTCTCTCTCTCTCTCTCTCTATCTATCTCTCTCTCTCTCTCTCTCCCCCATAGCACAGATGCGTCACCACTTGCGAGGAGTGTTAATGATTGGTGCCTGCGAGTCCAGTGACGGCCGTACAGGTGCGGCATCCTTTGCACGTGAAATAGAATGAATGGCGAGGAATTGCCAGACAACTCTGAGGTGATAACGAATATTTACGATGGTGATGTATGGGATAGATAGATACATTTGATAGATAGATAGATTAATAGATTGATGACGCTTTATTTGTGGTGAGATATGTATGACTGTTGGAAGTCGTATATGATCTTGCGAATGTAAATGTATGTAATTGATACGAATTAAGTAAAGATTATAAATTATGACTCCACAACCCTTGAACCCACAAGCACCTTAGAAACTTAGGGACGCATAGATATCATACATCAGAAGCACGACTGATAGACAGACAGACGGATTGATATGTTAGATATTGTCATACGAAACATTATATCAAAGTCAACGTAACTTATAGTGTCACCTCGTTCCCGGATGTCACGGTTTTCCCTCCCTCTGTCGCTCCCCTCCCCACCCATCGCTTTCTGCCGCCCCATTGTTTGCCTGCTGCCGTTGACCTTCTGACGGGCTGACACTGCAGGTAAATGATTCGTGGACGCCTTAAAATGGATAAGCTTGTGATATGTATTGTTCTTTTGCTTAGTAATGCTGATGCGAGTTGTTCTTAGGTGTTTGTACTTTTTTCTTTCTCTCGATGTGATGTGTTTATTTTGTTGTTCTATTTTGAGTTATTTATTTATTTATTTTTTTTAATCTGAGGTGGATGAGTTGCGTCATTGTGACTATCGGTTACCTTACTTCTACTGCTACTGCTACTGCTACTACTACTACTACTACTACTACTACTACTACTACTACTACTACTACTACTACTACTACTACTACTACTACTACTACTACTACTACTACTACTACTACTACTACTACTATGTTGTCCATCCTCTCTGAATGCGAATGAAATCTTAAAAAAAGTACCATTTCGAAACACACACACACACACACACACACACACACACACACACACACACACACACACACACACACACACACACACACACACACACACACACACACACACACACACACACACACACAAAATAAAACAAAATGCATGAAACATTTTTCCAACTTTTTTTTTTTTTTGGCTTACAGGAAGTACAGGAGTGCCCCAAGTTACCATGCCTTCTCCCTCCCTAACCCCCTTTCCCCCACCATCACATCTGCGCCTAGTAATGCTTCATGCTCTCGAGGTGGTATAGTGCTTTCGTTTGTCACGCACGTAGTAAGGACAAAAAACACCGCCGGTTGTCTTGCCGTTGATATATCGCGCGGCTGTTCTTTCTGTTGCGCGGTAGCGGTATGTTACATGTGTGGATGAGGGAAAAGAGAAGGAAGAAATGTATTCGCGTACTATAAAGAGAAAAAAAAGTGTGTTTTGCTTTTTGGGCTGTTTTCTGTTGTGCATTTTTGGTTGTATACGTTTGTGTGTGTGTATGAGAGAGAGAGAGAGAGAGAGAGAGAGAGAGAGAGAGAGAGAGAGAGAGAGAGAGAGAGAGAGAGAGAGAGAGTAGACTATAGCCGGGGAAAGTTGGAAAGAAAGATACAGAAGAAAAACTAGCGACATCAAAGTGTGCGTGCTGGCGGTGCGTGTTCAGGTAGTGGTGACGGAGGTGTTGCGGGCTGCCTGCGTGTATGCTGCGTGCGTGCGTGCGTGCTGAGGGGATGCGAGGGTACAGTTGCGTGTGATGGATGGTGGAAGTGTGTGTGTGTGTGTGTGTGTGTGTGTGTGTGTGTGTGTGTGTGTGTGTGTGTGTGTGTGTGTGTGTGTGTGTGTGTGTGTGTTAAAGACTTCGGACATATACTAGGTACATTAAGCAGAAGTATTACTGTTGTGACTGATGCATCTTGGGATGGTAGTAATGGCGGTGGTGGTGGTGATAGTGATGGTGTTGATGATGTTGTTGTTTGTTGTTGTTGTTGTTGTTGTTGTTGTTGTTGTTGTTGTTGTTTTACTTGATTTGATGATTCTTAATAAACCGTCTGTCCTACTACTACTACTACTACTACTACTACTACTACTACTACTACTACTACTACTACTACTACTACTACTACTACTACTACTACTACTACTACTACTAAGGAAAGCGGGCCGTGAGTTTGATAAATGACTGAGAGTGACTGGTGACACACTGGGGCAGAGAGACGTGGGTGTCGTGCAGAGTGGCCAGGCGGGAGTGGGCGGCGGAAGACACAGGTGTTATGGCGGTAATTAGCGGTCCTTGGTACATATTGTCTCGCGTCCGGTGCCGCCCATCCCGTTCGTCAGTTTGGGCGGCACCGGCAAGGGTGTCAGGTGCTTTGGGGCGGATCAGGGGGTCTTGTGGATGTGTGGATCATGTGGTTCATAAGAGAGTTGAATGGGTGAGGTGAGTGGGAAGGATGTTGTGTTGATGGGGAGTTTCGTGTGTGTGTGGTTGGGAGGGAGGGAGGTACTAGAGGGAGGGAGGGAAGGCGTCCTGGGTGGGTGTTGGGTGAGGGTGGGAGAGGGCGTTGGTGGCCGGGCGTGGGTGTGATAACCGACAGGGAGGGTGGGAATTTGCATCATATTATTACGGGTCTAACAATGCTGGTGTGTGTGTGTGTGTGTGTGTGTGTGTGTGTGTGTGTGTGTGTGTGTGTGTGTGTGTGTGTGTGTGTGTGTGTGTGTGTGTGTGTGTGTGTGTGTGAGAGAGAGAGAGAGAGAGAGAGAGAGAGAGAGAGAGAGAGAGAGGCCCCTCCTTCACCTTTGTAGTTCCGCTCCTCGCTGCTCACCTGTCTCCCGTAAGGTGACGTGGCGGTGCAGTGCAACACGTGACTCCTGGCGTAGTTTTATTGAAAATTGTTAATTAGCCTTTTCACTAACGGCAGTATGACACTTGAGGTTTTCATTTCAGTAAAAGTAGATTTATTTAATGAACATTTAATGAACGACAGACATTAAATGATTTCACTGGCCCGGTGCTTCGTTTTGGGTGTGGTGGGATCTTTCAGTATTATACTTTAAACTTATCTCAGACTTCTTCTTTAACTTGTGGAAAAGCCATGGGAGTTAAAGAGTGAAGTCATGTAATGTATGAAGCTTGTTCGTTATTCGTCATAATATTTAAGAAATTGCTGTGTTTCCATATTATTAGGGTGTATAATTCTGTAAGTGGAAGATCCTTTGTTATTCAGGCAACTAAGTAATCAGCATGGTGTGTTTCTGGTGCCAGTCTTTAATTCGCATTACGAAACCTTCGGATTTTATTTTTATTTTATTTTATTTTTATTTTTTATTTATTTATTTTTTTCTGTAAAGTTGGAAAGGTATGATCATAAATGAAATTGTTTGAACAGAAAGAATATTTTATTGTAATACAACGTATTTATTCAATATTATAGAAATTTTTTTTATCTGCAGGATAGGAGGTTTCATTGTTCTGCATGTTTTGCTCTATTTTGCATAATTTTGTGTGTATTTATCATCTGCAAATGTTGAGATAAAGAGACGCAGGATATTTGCGGTAGATTATTTCTGAACTGCGAAAGTAACTGCCGCATTTGTGGGAATTCAGTACAAACAGGTATAATTTGAAGCATTGCTGAGCGGAAAACGACGATTTAAGTAAGATGCTCATTAGAACAAATGCACGACTAACACCTGGTCATTACTCAGCCAGTAGTGTTAAGGCGGCGCGGCAGGGCAGGTGCTGTGCTGCCCCTGAGATCTGTCGCGCACCACACTACATTTAAATATTTATAACATCTTGTTTCTCCTTGATGTTAAGAATAATGTGATTCTGAGAAAATAACTAGCAAACAAGCACTTCAGATGTATTGGTGTGGCCATCTCAGTTGACGAGAACAAGTTTGTATGTTTGGAAATCTGCATGATGGTATCAACAAACTGTTACTTCCCGCAGAGGGAGGTGAATATTTGAAAACTTTATGAGACTCGTGCGATCAAAAAATATATTGTGTAATTTTGGTAATATGTGATTAAATTTTCTCTCAGTTAACTTGTTCGGGATTGGCAAATTAACCAGTTTCCTCTCTCCAAAATATTATGTATTCTCGGTTGGCGCAGCTTCACGCAAGTGTTTATAGTGTGTGTGTGTGTGTGTGTGTGTGTGTGTGTGTGTGTGTGTGTGTGTGTGTGTGTGTAATCCACGTTTCTTTGCCGATCAACATTTTATTCCTCTTAATTGTAAGCGATCATTCTGCAAATATATATGAGATACCGTAGATTTACAAAACGAAAAGGAGAGAGAGAGAGAGAGAGAGAGAGAGAGAGAGAGAGAGAGAGAGAGAGAGAGAGAGAGAGAGAGAGAGAGAGAGAGAGAGATACCATTTATATACATACTGCTACATAAGTATGATACTCTAGAAAAAAAAATAAGGCCAATAATAAGGGGCACTCGAAGCACATATAAGGAAAATCGACACTAGGGAAACCTGAATCAAGAAAAAAATCCTTTATCGCAAATTATAAGAATCATATTTAAACGCAATTAGAACATCCATAAGAATTTCAGTTTTTCCAGTGCTGTGATCTGGGTCTAAGATAACAGTTCACCGGGAGGATGGCATGGCAGCAGCATCACTAAAGCCGGGTAGCTCTCTTGCTCTGAGCGGAGTGCCTGCATGGAGCGAGAACAGAGGGATACTAGCATTGTCATTGTCTCCCCCCATCTCTCTCTCTCTCTCTCTCTCTCTCTCTCTCTCTCTCTCTCTCTCTCTCTCTCTCTCTCTCTCTCTCTCTCTTGCAGTGGCATAAAAAATAACATATGGCTAATGTCTCCATAAAAGTTATTGAAATAAGGAAGAAAAGTAAAAAAAAACCAGCTTTAATTCCTGCGCATGTCACACAAGGGTTGTTACTTGGAAATGACCTCATCCGAGCACGTCTTCGCACTTGCTTTGAAGAGATGAACCTTTAAATTACAATATATGCTTGTGGTGATATTGTGTAGTGTTGGTAGATAAGGATATTCAGTACTGATGCCTTTTCTCTCTCTTCTCCGTGTCGCTCCGGGCCTCCTCACCCCTCCCTTCCCTCCTCTCCTCCTCCTCCCGCCCCCTCTGCCGCTGCTTCGTCGCCTGCGTCTAATCTGCCGGGTCGGAGGTGTCAGTAGCGGAAATAATAAACAAAATAAGCTTTCGTCCTTCCTTTCCATGTCGTGCAATTCAGAATTAGTGTGGTGAGGCGGGATGTTCCTCACCACAGGGCTGGTCGTGTGTGTGTGTGTGTGTGTGTGTGTGTGTGTGTGTGTTAACTTCTGTGAGCCTTATGGGTGGTTGTGTGATGGTGATGATAGTTAGTGGTGATGAAAATAAATGGTGATGATGCATGTGGTAGTGAGTGACTGCGGTGATGGTAACAGTGACAAGCATGATAACATAGGTGGGGATTGCTGAAATAGTCATGATGGTGATGGTAGTTGGTGATGCCTAGTTGCGATAGTGTCTAGATACGTGGTGGTGGTGGTGGTGGTGGTGGTATCAATTCCCCCTTCCCCCGTACCACGCGCATTTGAGGCCGGACGGTGATAATAGCGGTAGTAATGATAATGGATGATAATAATGAGGACAGTGGTGGTGGTGGTGGTGATGGCAGTGATGATAGTTGGGGTGGGGGGGTGTGGGGGGGAGAGTCGTGACGGCGAGTGAGGATCCTTAAGTAAACAGCAAACTTCATAAATCTCACCTGAATTTTTCTAGAGTAGGAGGAGGAAGAGGAGATGGGGGTGGGGGGAGGTAGGAGAAAGAGGAGGAAAAGAAAGAAAGAGGAGTAGGAGAGAAGAAGGAGGAAAAGGAGGAGGAGGAGGAGGAGGAATGAAGAAGAAATGACAGGAAGAAAGAAGATAGAGGAAAGAGAAAGATTAGGAAGAGGGCAACGAAGATGGAGAAACAACAATTGAAACGAAAGAGGAAGAGGAAAAAGATAAAAGAAAAAGCAAAGAAAGAGGACGAGGAAGAGGAAGAGGAGGAGCCGAAAAAAGGAGGTATGAGGAAAGAGAGAGAGGAAGAATTAAGAAAGATAAACAAGGCGTAAAAGGAGGAGGAGGAGGAAGAAAGGGAGAGAAGAGGAATTAAAAAAGGAACAATACCTAGGAGGAAGAGGAGGAGGGGAGAGGAAGAATTAAGGAAGGAACAATATGGATAAGGAGGAAGAAGAAGAAGAGGTATGGCAGACGAAAGGAGAGGAAGAATTAAGAAAGAGGAACAAGGTTTAGGAAGAGGACTGGTATAGGAAGGAGAGGAAGAGGACTGGGAGGACAAGGGCTGACTGTCTCGAGAGGCGCCCTAATGAAGGCCCCACGATAACGTACAACCAGCGCCACAAATCGTTATCGGCGGCATTACTCCCGGTATCAGCAATGCCTGTGGTTTGCGGAGAGGCGCGTAATGAGCGGTGTGGGGCAGGAACAAGTTGTAATTATATCTCCGCCAGACGCCAACCGCTGAGATAATATGCGCAAACACTTTCCCTCCTCCACCTGAAATGTGTGGTGCAGAAACGCGTGTGATACCTGCCAATCTGAGCTCCGTAAGTGGACCTAATTGCCCAGGTATGCCAGGTAAT
>NC_087165.1:24091011-24096011 GCF_035594125.1 Scylla paramamosain
CTACTACTACTACTACTACTACTACTACTACTACTACTACTACTACTACTTCCTACCATATCTAATGCTATACTCCCAGCACTTAAAATAACAACACAAAATAACACCAAGAACAAGGCAAACACCAGTAAATAGTAAAATCACCAACAAAAAGAAAACTATAAATTAAAAAAAAGTGGAGAAACACAAACAGCATTAACAATAAACATCAAAAAGCACTTCAGGAAAGGAAAGAGAGAAAAAAAAGCTGTTATATTTATACCAAAGATTTAGTGCCGGCAATAATTAATAATAAGCGCTCTAGTGAGAACAACAACACAAAAGTCACTGATTCCTACACCAGGTACATTACACACACACACACACACACACACACACACACACACACACACACACACACACACACACACACACACACACACACACACACACACACACACACTCACACACACAGTACTGGCAGACTTCAGACAAAAGCCGCATGGTGAGCTGCTGTCATTATCTCGCCTAGCAGAACATAACGCATGCATAAGGTGGAGAGATTGCACGTGCTGTGATACGAACGAGGGAGGGAGGGAGTGAGGGAAGGTGGGAGGGACGTGCATGGACTGGTAGGTAGGCAGACTGACTGACTGAGAGAGAGAGGAGAGAGGGAGGGAAGCAAGGAAGCGAGTGTGTAATTTCAACTGACATCCCGGAAGTTTTAGTATAAGAACGTTTATGTTTGGTACCCGTCTTGTTGGTGTGTTATTAATGGGAGTGAAGAAGAGGGAGCGAGTGCAGTGGGATGGATTGGGTAATGGGCGAGGTGGTTACTGGGGAGGAAGGAGGGGATGAATAGGCGAGTGGGCGGGATGGGGAGACTAAAAGGAAAAGGAGAAGGAGAGTTCATGTGACAGATGGTTGGCTGGCTGGTGACGAGTTTAGAGAGAGAGAGAGAGAGAGAGAGAGAGAGAGAGAGAGAGAGAGAGAGAGAGAGAGAGAGAGAGAGAGAGAGAGAGAGAGAGAGAGAGAGAGTGTTGGGGGGATGGATGAAAAGCGTGAAAGCTGTGAATGAAGCAGGGAAAGAGGAGGAAAAGGGGGAAATGAAAAGGACGAGAACTAAGTAGAAAAGTGAGGGAAGGAGGAACAGGAGGAGGAAAAATGGGAACGAAGAAGTGGAGGAGAGAAGAACGGAGACATGGAGGTGAATAAAGAGGAGGAGGAGGAGGAGGAAGGGGAGAAGAAGCGAAGGAAGAGGAGAAGTAGAATAAACAAAGAAGAAAAAAGTAAGAGGAGGAGGAGGAGGAGGAGGCGGAGAGGATGACCTTGAAGTATTGTTGACAGAACCTTGTTGTGTTATTCAGGAGGGAATGCTGTCCGTGTGTTGTGAAGCAGAATTATTGTGTCCAGTTGTTACTAGACTGGTGATGGTTGTTGTGTATGTTTTTTTGTGCTAGGGTGAATATAGTGAGTGTTGTTTGCTGTTTGCAGCGTATGTTGTTCTTTTCATCTCTTCTGGATTGTCATTATTACTGTCGTCATCTTTATCATCATCACCATCATCAGTCGTCATCATCATCATAACCATCATGATCGTCATCGTCATCATTATCAGCGCCTTCTTTTTTTTCTAATTATCATTATTATTATTATTATTATTCTCTTGCAGTATTAACACACCCACTGTTTCTCAACAGAGCGTGTGTGCGTGTTTGTGTAGTGTACTGAAGACGGCGGTACGTCCAGATTTCTGAGGTGAGTACATTTACCTTGTATATATATATATATATATATATATATATATATATATATATATATATATATATATATATATATATATATATATATATATATATATATATATATATATATAGCATTAGTCAGCATTGAAGAACATAATGTACTTTTCAATATTTGTGACTTGCAGTGGTTCGCTGATCGTGGGCTGCGCTACTGTGAAAAAAAAAAACATTGTTGGCTGCGTTACCGTGTGCACTTCCTGAGGCGAGTGGCAGAAGTGGGGCGGCGAAGCATAATTTTCGCAGCACGTTTCCCCTGTAATCAAAGCGTTCGGGGCTTATTTGTCGTCCATCATTTATTACTGACACGATGACAGTTTGCAGTTTATCCAATTTTCCGTTATTACCCAACACTGGAATGACGGGTTGGCTGTGGGTGACGCTCCGCTGAGAACCTTGAGTGACTGCGACGTTCAGGAGCGAATGAAAGGAGAAAGACAGGCAGGATCTTCACCTGCTTAGCCCCGTGGTAATCCATCACCACGGCCTTGCTTTGTGCTCTGTGCTTGCGTTGCCTTTGGGCTTGTAGTTAATTGATTTCATGTGCGTGTGTGTGTCATGCTTGTGTGGATGATTTGCAACACATTATCCTCCAGGTCTTTAGTTAATAGCCTGTGTCACATCCATAACCATCTGCATCACTTAGGTAGCGCTTCTCACGCCATCCTGAAATATTCAGCGTCATTTCTCAAACGTTGTAATGCTTTACCATCACTTGCAGGAAAATGTTTGGCCACTATATCTCACACACACACACACACACACACACACACACACACACACACACACACACACACACACACACACACACACACACACACACACACACACACACACACACACACACGTTACAACTATCTTCAGATATGCTGTGGTTTAAATTCCAGTATTTACAAGCCGCGCTCATAGTAACGCCTGGCAGGTATTGATAAAGACAGGTTGAATTTTCTTCACGTTGGGGAGTTACGGGAACGAGGCTCGATTTGATACACGCCGGTCTGGTCCCACTCTCTCTCTCTCTCTCTCTCTCTCTCTCTCTCTCTCTCTCTCTCTCTCTCTCTCTCTCTCTCTCTCTCTCTCTCTCTCTCTCTCTCTCTCTCTCTCTCTCTCTCTCTCTCTGGTTCTTTATATTCTTTATCAAGGGTTGTGAAGTTGACATGTCCAGACAGTGAAGATGATAGTGATAATTATACTGTTACTCCCACCACAACCACCATCACCACTACTACTACTACTACTACTACTACTACTACGGAGCAGCTTCTAATATCTCTACTATTCCTACTACTACTATTACTACTACTAATGGTGCTGGTGCTGCTAAGGTGGAGTTGAATGTATGTGTGTGGAGGCGTATCATTGTCTGGTTCACTTGATCCTACGAGTAATTCACTGTATGGATCATGTGTTTATATTTTTTGTGTTCTTCTAAGTGCGGGGTTGTTTTGATTTAAAGGGAATGGTTTAAATGATCTGATTTCCATCGATTTTAATCATAGTTAAAAGTCATTATTAAGATCAAGAAGATTATTTTTTCTACTGAGAAGCAGATCAACTTCTTACTGTTCAGTCGATTGTAACAATAGTCTTAGGGATATAATGTTTATTTATTTATTTATTTATTTTCTGGAGCTGCTTATATTCTTTGACTGTATAGTGATTTTCCTTGCTTATTTACACTGTAATTGATATCTTAATTAGTACGTGTTTTGAACTTATTTTTCATAGGGAGTTTATTTAATTTTTATTTTGTTGTTTATATCTTTTAGTGGTGGTATTGTGAGCGATAAATCAATAAAAAAAATCACACAGTTGGTTAAGATTAAGAATATCTAATTAGTTATGTATTGTTTTAAAACCACGCCTTTTTTTTTTAAACCCTACTCAAATGTTTTGATCATTCAATGGCAATGGTATAGCCCAAAGCTGTGTGGTGGTTCAGAATTTTAAGCTCTTTTCATTCTTGTTGGTGTTGCTTTGTTGTTAGTGATTCTTTTGTTCTTGCTGTTTATATTGTCGTAACCCCGTAACGCCTTACCTTCTTCAGTTCCCGGTGATGTTTTCTCGTAAATATTTATTCCTATTATCTTAGATCTTTTTCATTTTGCTAATTTTATGGTGCTGGTCATCCTTCCTCCGTTTATACTGCAATCTTCATCATGTTGTGTTGCTTCTTCTATTTTTATTTTGTTCTTCCGTTCCTTTGTGGATGAACAGTGTGTGGTGTTGTTAATGTACGTTCAAGTTAGCCTTCCCGCTCTCATGTCCTTCGTTGTATTTATTATTTCATCTTCCTTTCCTTCCTATAAGTTCGAGGATGAGCAGAGAAAAGGGTTAAGTTTGGTCAAGTTTAGCTAATCCTCCATATCTCATATTCTCTATCGTGCTCGTTGTGTTTCCTTCCTTATTACATCAATTAATTCTGGGGCGAGTAGTGGGCGGGGGTGTGGTGTGGGTGGCATGGCGGGTGGGATGGAGAGGAGGAGTATGTCGCAACCTTGGTGGTGTGGTGTGTGTGGTGGGTGGGATGAGGGGGGAGAAAGGGAGAAGGAGGGACAGGGAGGGGAAGGAAGGCAGGTGTTATTAGTGGATAAGATCTGCCTGTGTGTGTTGTGGCTTGTCGGTCTGTGTGAATGTCGTTTTGAACCCTTTTATTTATTTTTTTCTTCCTCTATCTCCCTCTCACACCTCCTCGGTTTGAGTTGAAAGGATGGAGGGAAGAAAGAGAGGATGGAAGGCGTGGATAATTGGTTGACGCAGGATGGGAAAGGGAGGAGTAGGGGCGGGCAGTTCATAGAAGGACGGGTTTGTTAGATAAAGAAACGAAAAAAAAAAAAAAAAATAGAGGTTTAGTAAGAATGAAATAATTTGAACTTAAATGGAAGAGGAACTTGGATGGATAAGTCAAGGATGAAGATCATAAACTTTATTTATTTATTTATTTACTTTTTTTTTTTGTATATTACTACGGAAATGTTAAAAGATACAGACTCAGCAACATATCGAGTCATACCTGCATGCTGCATACCAGTCACCATTGTCATCACCACCAGCATCATCACCACCACCATTTCTCCTGCCATTTTATTATTATTTATTTTTTGTGGAAAGATAAAAAAAAAAAAAAAAATTACAACGACTACAAGTAATAATCATATCTACATGCATACCAGTCATCACCACCACCACCACCACCATCACCACCACCACCACGATTTC
>NC_087165.1:24098511-24101011 GCF_035594125.1 Scylla paramamosain
GCCGCACCTGGCCTGAGAGAGAGAGAGAGAGAGAGAGAGAGAGAGAGAGAGAGAGAGAGAGAGAGAGAGAGAGAGAGAGAGAGAGAGAGAGAGAGAGAGAGAGAGAGAGAGAGAGACGTAGAAAGATATACTATGTAAGAGAAGATGAGAGATTTCAATGCCGTAGAAGTAGTGATCCCGTTTCGCTGTGTCATTTTTACCATCTATTCGTTAGAGATTCAGTGGTCTCAGTATTTCCTTTATGTTTCTTTATGATTGGCTTCCGTCTTGGTTCTCCTGTTACATATATTAGTTTCTTATTGATTATTTTCTCTCACAGTGCTCCCTTTCTCTCTCTCTCTCTAGTTTTTATCTCTCATTTTCTCTCGCTTTTTTGTTTCTCATATTTCTTTCATATTATTACTACTTTCAAAACTTTCTTTCGCCTCATATCTCCCATTTTCTTTTGCCTTAACTTTGCCGTGTCTCTTACTCCAGATTGGTACAGCTTATCACAGACAGCCAGCAGGTACAGTACATTTAGTGACTCCTCGTGTATGTCCCTTTATTCTCCCGAGTTCCTTGATGGAGAAGAGAAAACACTCCGACACCACCACCACCACCACCACCACCACCACCACCGTCTTAGTTCCGTACCCACCTTATTAAAGTAGTGGTGGCTGGTGACCCGGATTCTTCCCCACCACCCCCCACTCCTCAAAGGACCCTTGTGTTTCAATTATAGCGGGAGAAAATCCTGGTTCTCGCGTATAAAGACAAAAGTTTATGACGTAACCTGACCGTATCTGTCCCATAGGGGAGGGCACCCAGCCGGAAATATTGTGTGCGTTCGTTACTGAGAGAGAGAGAGAGAGAGAGAGAGAGAGAGAGAGAGAGAGAGAGAGAGAGAGAGAGAGAGAGAGAGAGAGAGAGAGAGGAACAAACTCACTCCAAAACCCCACCCCAAACCTTAATGCCCTAACGTAGTGGTCTTAAGGGTTACTCACACAGGAATAAAAGGTCACTGCAGATACCCAATTCGGAAACAGGAAGGTAAGCAAATGGTACTGATAAGCCAGTGGTAGTAGTAGTAGTAGTAGTAGTAGTAGTAGTAGTAGTACAGTTCAGCAGAAACCTTGTGTCCTAATCTTATCTTCAACTAACTCAAACTACCAGGCGCAAGGTTAACTAAATGGGGGCGAAACGCAGGAACGAGAGGGACACAGCTGAGAACCACTTCCCTCTTAAATGTCCCTTACGGTGCACAAGTACTACACATATTGTTATAAGAACATCACGCTGCATCACCAAACTACACCACAGTTTTACACCCACGCTCCCAACCCTCATCCCCGTCACCTGCTAACGTCTGCAGAGAATGAAGGAGGGACAGGAGACTACAGCATCAGCAAAGACATATAGATCTTTACTGTACTTTCACGGAGCGCTCATACATGTTGACCTAAATTCATAGTATTGCTTATATGGCTTTAATTTGTGTGGCATTTCTTGACCCACTGAAGACACGCCTGCTATAAGGACCACGAGGTATGGTGTGCCTTCCTGTACCGTGCTTGTGTTGTACCGCTAGATAGAGATAAGCAGGAGGTTTTTGTTAGCAGTGTGTACCGCATCACGTTATCTTGTTAGCGATGTTAGTGCTATATTATGTTTTCTTGATTAAATGACGTTTTTACTTAACGTGCAGTGTTTCTGTTGTGTCATTTTGATTTTCACGAAAATGGTGACTTTTTGGTAGAGAGAGAGAGAGAGAGAGAGAGAGAGAGAGAGAGAGAGAGAGAGAGAGAGAGAGAGAGAGAGAGAGAGAGAGAGAGAGAGAGAGAGAGAGACGCACTGGTAAACAGGGAGACAGAGAAAGGTGTGTGTGTGTGTGTGTGTGTGTGTGTGTGTGTGTGTGTGTGTGTGTGTGTGTTTACATTTAAGGGCAGATAAATAGCCCATATATAGAGGCCAGCAGCATGAGATTAAAGTACCGAAACCACTTTTCAGATGAATTTGTGATATCAGGCAAAGGACCCACCTAGACCACCTTTAGGAGGCCAGGCAGTAGCTGTGTGCCCTTGTGTGTGTGTGTGTGTGTGTGTGTGTGTGTGTGTGTGGTAAATGTGCATATGTATTAGTAATATTGGAGAAGAATACACACACTAGAAAGCAATACAATGATAACGCCAGCAAACTTAGTGTACTCGCAGTAGAACCAGTGTCTCCAGAGAGGTTTCCTTGTTACGTGTGCAGGTGAGAGCTTTTAAGCAGGAGTGTTAACCGTATCTAGAACAGGTGTCCTTGTTGGCCACCAAAAAAAGAGAGCTATAAGAGGTCTGATTTGATCTTTGTAGCTGTAACATTAGCAACAGCAGTATTAGTTGTGATCCCGCGCCAGGAGGAGGGAGCGGGAAGGTGGCACGGTGCAGCTGACATAGGGGAGGTTTTTGTAACGCGTGTCTCTTGACTGCCGCGAAACGTAGAGCCAGAAACCAGTTGTCCTAATGTTCGTCTGGTG
>NC_087165.1:24106011-24118511 GCF_035594125.1 Scylla paramamosain
TGTGTGTGTGTGTGTGTGTGTGTGTGTGTGTGTTGGAAAGGTGATATAGCGGTGGATATTCAGCTGTTTCGTGTTTTCTTTCGTTGATTATTTTTATATATTGTTATTGTTGTTATTATCATTGTTGTTGTTGTTGTTATTGGCATTCCTTGGAGTAGTAGTAGTGGTTGTAATAGTAGTAGTTGTGATAATGGTGATGGCAGTATTGTTGTTCATGGTTGTTTTTATAGTAGTCTCTCTCTCTCTCTCTCTCTCTCTCTCTCTCTCTCTCTCTCTCTCTCTCTCTCTCTCTCTCTCTCTCTCTCTCTCTCTCTTTCAGTATTGTATTGTTACCGCTGCAGCTTTTATTCTCTTTGACATTGCTGTTGCTATTATTGCTCATGATTCACATTACCTTTGAGTATTTCTTAGTTCTTTTATATTCCTTATTACTTTTTCCTCACTGCTATCACCACGACCATAACTATGCCTATCATCTTGCCGTCTGCTCCGCCCCTCCCCGTACCACTGCCACCTCTCGCCCCGCCGCACCACAAGATGTAAATAAATAATTCATCCGGAGCTGGGCGTGGAAGACACAGTGAAGGGACAGTGTGGATGGCGGAATGCTGTGAATGCCGTGAATGTGGTGAGGGCGGCGGGCGAGCCTTTACGAGCCGGGCCGCGGGTCTGGAGGCTCAATAACAAGCGGGGGCAGGTATGGCGCGGGCCGGGGCGGAGGGGTGATGGATGGCGGGGGCAGCGGGGTGGTATGGTGGCGGCTGGTACTCACCATCATTAGTGCTTCTCTTTTTGTTGTTGTTCTGGTTCAGTGTATAGATAAGGTGTTGAGAATGCGCGCCCCGGGCCTGGTGACGGATGGCGGGGTGCAGGCCCGGCGTGGTAGTCTGAGCTCACCTTTAAGCTTGTTTACTTATGGTCTTTATCAGTGTCTTTATTGGTATTGTTCTCAGTGTTAGTGCCACGCTTCTCACCCTTGGAAATTCAGGTCTGGAAGTCTCTCCTTCCTCATCCAGCTGTACACGACACGTTCAGATGCTGGCTGTGTTAGGGCCTTTCCCGCCATGCAGCGCTAGTAGCAGCAGCAGCCCGGCACTCCCGCCACTGCTCCATATTCAGAACAGAACCGAAGTCGCCTCACTGGACACGGTTACATGGCGAGACTGTCATTTTATTGACACTAGGAAAACCCCGCCATCTGGTATTAAAACGTGGCCTGAATAAATGCCTCCAAAACGGAGTACTCAAGTAAGCTCGGTTCCATAAAACAAGAGATAAAAGTATCGTATTCATGTCATGTCATTATAAAGAAGAAAAATAAAACAGACGTGATCCAGGCATAGCAGTACTTAACAAGACATAGTATTGTGATTTTTGATAATAGAAAGTGAGGTGATGGTGGTGGGGCAGGAAATTTTATACAATTGTCACAAAGCATTTTCATCATCCTAAGTCTCAGGTATACTAATATGAAAAAAAAAAAAAAGATGGTAAGAAGAAGACGGTATGGATTGTAAGTAAAATATTCATGTGTAGTTTATTTACATTTATTCAAAGTAGCAAAGAAATTCAAGTCACTTATCGCATATCATATTCGTTAGTAAGAACAAAGAAGAAAAAATATGCTTCTGAAGAGACCTGTTCTGGGAGTGTCTCTTCAGAAGCTGCATGCGCGCCTGGCTTCTGTCAAGTTCTCATTGTAACGTCCGCTTGTCGCCTTTCAATTTCCGGAGGCGCCTCTCCCATTGACTCAGCATGACCATTTTAGTATATTCTGTTAAGAAATTCCCGGTGCTTGATGGGATGTGAAGGGTTGGCCACGCTGTAACGAGTCTTACGGATCCATTTGGATTTGTTGGCCTTGTCACAGTTTTCTTTGTCCTTCCGGAGTTTGGCGTTTGCACTTATTTTTAAAGACTTTTCTTTAATGAGGCCAGTGATAAGTCCCTGTGTTTTCCATACTTACGACGCAAAATTCTTGTTAAACTTTGTTATCACAGAAACGCTCGAAAACTCTAATAACTTCCACTGGTACCTATCAACTGTAAGAGATAAGACAACGAAATGTTTGAGAATACAATCCCTAGAGACTGAACCCTTCCCTGCGATATGCAACAAATAACAGCACTGAGGGCAACAACAGTGTTTACAGCACCTGCAGGAAAGAAAAAAGGAGATTAGAGGATACATTTTCCCAATTTCTAGTCATTGTAGTGTTTAGAGATGACTTGAAAAAAAAAATAAATGAAGTCGACTTGTTTATGATTTTGGAAATTTACACCACATAGCATTGAAAGACGTAACACCCTCCCACGTAGCTGCCTCTGCCTGCTTCCCTTTCTGTTGAATCAGTGCATCACCTACGTCTGTTTGCTTTCCAGTTTAACACTTCGCAACGGCAATAGCTTGAAACTCCAGCCTGGTTTAATAGCCTTGACCATGCTGTAGGCCTCCTGTCTCCTGAGATTCCTGTCTGTTCCTTTGTTGCAGTGCTGTGGTAGTGGTGGTGGTGGTGGTGGTGGTGGTACAGTAACGGTTGCGGTGTTGATAATGGCAGTGGTAATGGTGGTGCTCCAGTAATGGCCATGAGGTAATGGTGGTGGTGGAAAATGATATTGGCAATATGATAATGGTGGTGATACTTGTGGTGAGGTGAAGATGGCGAGCCAGTAATGGTAATGGAAGTGTAGCAGTGGGAGTGACCACAGCGTTGTATAGATGGTTGTGGTAATGACACTGCAATAAGGTTTAATTGTGGTGGTGGTAATGATGATAATGGTGAATGTAATGGTGGTGATGGAAGTGTTGGAAAAAGGAAGTAATGGTGATGGTGATAGCAATAGTGGTGATGACAAGAAATGAAAGTGGTAAGCGGTATTGGTTGTAGTTAAGATTGTGACGATGGCAGTTGCAATGGTGGTGATGATGTAGGTATTAATGTTGATGATGGAGGCATTAATAATAATAAATAATGGTACTGATACTGGAGGCATTGAATATAGCGTTAGCAGTGACAGTAATGGTGATGATGGTGTCAATAATAGTGGTAGATATAGTGAGATAACGATAGTGCTCTAGTAGAAGTAACGATGGTAATGGTGCCAGGAGGAGTGATGGTCATGGTATCGTATGGTGAATGCAGTGATGATGGTTATGATAGTGAACAGCAATGATGGTGAAGTGCCAGTGAAAGTATTCCTTTTTCTACCCAGCTCACTAATGCAAGAGTTAAACCTTTTACTGCTACGATCGCTCTTTATATTCAGCCCACTGTAGAATACTTTGCAATGACATATTAAAAAAAAAATGAAGAAAGGAAGGTTAGTACTATCTAGTCAACAGAACCGTTTAAGAGATTAGTACAGTAGTGTCTTAACTCATTCACCCCTTTGATGCGTAAACAGTGGAACTCTTTACCTGTCATTGCTTCCTTCCTACGACTTGACCGTTAACGAGAGCCGCACTGGGGACATCTGGGACTAAAATGACCTAGAGATATAGAACTCATAACTGTTAAGCTTTTATTTTTTGGGGGTGAGGGGAGCTATAGTTGAGTGGATTAAGAGAGAGAGAGAGATAGCGGTGGTGGTAGCGGTAGTAATGAAGCTAGTGGTAATAATGGTGGCGGTGATGATGGTGATGGTGCTCGTGGTGAAGGCGGCGGTGGCAGGGCAGGGCAGCCACGGAAGGGACAGTATCGGCCTCCCATTATCGGCCGGACACTCAGGGTTTAATTGTCTGCGGGGGATGTCCAGCCTTTCTAGTGGGACATTCCAGCCCTTTCCTCTTCCATTCCTTCCGCCACCCCCCCTCTCGCCCCTTCATCCCAACACCAACATGGCTCCCGATCCTCCATTACAGCCTCCTCATCTGTTCGTTAACCCCCCTTTCAGCATAGCGTCACGTCCCTCCCCTCCAACACCTCCCTCTTCCCCCCTTCACAGTTTCTCTCCTTAGCTCTTCCTTATGACCGCGTATCAAGATTAATTAAATAGTGTAGTGTTAGTTTAGACTTTTTGGGGGACACCTGATTGCAAAGAAAGGGTCCAAGTGTTTCAAAGGTGCTAGTGTCTGAAGTGTTGTTTATTTTTGTGGTGTGGAATCGTGTAGGGTTATTCAGTTAATGTAGTAGTGAGTATTGTATTGCTATCAAGTGGTTAAGTTCTTTCTTTGTAGTCTTTTTTTTTCAGGTCTCATTTATTACTTCGATTGCATTATTTTCCTTCGTAATGCATCCCAGTAATCATCGTCACCTCACAGTATCCTCCTTCTTAAACGAAACACAACTTCAGGAACATTTAGTTCACCTGTTTTCTCCTCCATCTCACCACACTCACCACAGTTCTATCTCCCTCACAGAATCAGTCCCTTCCTCTCCACCAAAGCCCTGCCCTATATCTCATCAGCCACTCCACACACACACACACACACACACTGGAAGACTCCTCGTCACCACATCTATGCATCATTACTTCCCGTTTTCTGCAACAACTCCTTACATTGTCCCCTCCCACACAGCCTCCATAGACTGGTTTGCACTGACTAACCCAACTCTACGGTACATTCTCTCGCGCCCAGTTCTGCCTTCCCCCACTTTCCCTCCATTCTTCTCTCCTTTCCTTCCCTTTCTTCCCTTTCTCCTTTCTTCCCTTCCAGCTCTCCATCTCCGCTCCCGCACTCTCTCCCGGACGTCTCATGCCACGTAAAAAGTCAAGATGGCCCTCTACCCCGTGTTGGCGGAGACGATAAGGGCAAACTGGGCCACTCGTTTCCCCTCGGAGGGCGGCGGCGAGGCGCTTCAGAGGGAGTGAGGTGGATTATTGGCTGCCAGAGAGAGAGAGAGAGAGAGAGAGAGAGAGCTCAGTAACTTTTAACGTCATATTAATGCTGTCACGCAAGTTATAGTCCTCGGAGACAACAGCGATAATGCAACAGCAGCGGATGAACCATACGAGTGAGCAAATAGAAGCAGAATTTGTCTTACTATTATGACTAGTTGTAATACACGAGAAGAACAAATCTCACTATAAAGCCGCTGGGCCTTGAGGAGGTTATCTGCTTGTCTTAACCAATAAACTACGTGTGGCGGAACAAGATAGAAGTAGAACAAGTAGGAGAAAAGTAGGCTTAGGAAAAACAGATGCAGCAGCACTAGTACGAGTAACCTGCCGATATTACAGTGGTGGTGGTGGTGGTGGTGGTGGCATACATCAGCAGCAGCAGCAGGAGCAGATACAGATTAGAAGAGTGAGGCCATCGCCAGGCCCGACACGCTGTCTTGACTACCCTGGGTGAAGGTAACTGTCACTCTCCCCCTCGTTCCTCCAGTTATCGCCTGTTGACATGACTCACCTTATCTCTTCCTCCTCCTCCTCCAACACTATTCTCTCTCTCTCTCTCTCTCTCTCTCTCTCTCTCTCTCTTCCTTCCTTCCTTCCTTCCTTCCTTCCTTCCTTCCTTCCTTCCTTCCTTCCTTCCTTCCTTCCTTCCTTCCTTCTTCTTCTTCTTCTTCTTCTTCTTCTTCTTCTTCTTCTTCTTCTTCTTCTTCTTCTTCTTCTTCTTCTTCTTCTTCTTCTTCTTCTTCTTCTCCTTCTACGACTTTATATGACCTTATTTTTCTTACCTTACCCCTTTGCTTCTGTCTCTTAAATTTCCACCACAACGTATTTCACAAGCTTATTATTTTCCCACATACATTACTCCATTTACTCTTTTTTCCTTTTTCCTCACCTCCCTACACACACACACACACACAGACACACACACACACCTCCATCCAGAAGTTGCTGTTGTTTCGTTCTCTTCCTTTCACCTCATGTACCCTGCCGCCCAGCCGTCCCCTCTCCCGTCCCTTGGCTTCACCACGTCCAGTATCAGTTGCGGCGCTCGTTATCTCCCTCAATAACCCGCTGTCTCGCCCCCGTGTTGGCCAGGGGACCCCGCGGTTACAGAATCATTTCCTAACCAAACACCGTCACCTCCTTATCTCAATCCCGTAAATTTGACCCCGGACTGACGAAGACGAAGAGGAGGAGGAGAAGGAGGAGGAAGTGGTTGTGGTGGTGTTGTTGGTGGTGGTGTTGGAAAAATAGGAGTAGAAAAAAGGTCTAGAGGTAATAACTGTTAATAGGACGAGAGTGAGGATTAGAGGAGGAGAAGAGAAAGTAGATTGTGAGAAGCTGAAAGAAGTCAGATGATTCAATAAGGAAAGCGACCTTTAAAAAGTGAGCAGAATATGAGAGAGAGAGAGAGAGAGAGAGAGAGAGAGAGAGAGAGAGAGAGAGAGAGAGAGAGAGAGAGAGAGAGATTATCTTACTGCATACATTATTGCACTTTTTTCATTTTTATCTACCGCTAGAGTGAAAATATAAAACTAACAGTGAAAATGATGAGGAAGTAGAGAAAATTACAAAGATTGAAAGAGACAAAGAATTTGAAGAAGAGGAGGAGGAGGAGGAGGACGGAAGGAGGGAGAACAGTTAATGATGATGGACTGAGAGTAGCATTATAAAAGAGATAAAGAAGACCATGTAAAAAAAGTAAGAAAATAATATATAAAACATACAAAAAAAAAAAGAAGAGAAGGAAGAAGAGTCAGGGTTGATAGTGATGATTGTTAGTAATAATGAGAGAATGAAGAAGAAGAAGAGGAGGAGGAGAAGTAGAGGCAATTATTAGATAGTTATTAATGGTTTATAGGTTATTGACGTACGTAGCCGTGAACGCGAACGGTAAACAAGGCAAGGCAATTAGGCAGGTGAGGATGATGAGAGGTAATAACACCATAAAGAGGAAGAGGAAGACACGATGCGGGGCGTAATAGGCGGCTGAGGACAAGGACCACTGCTAATAGTCACAAGGAGGAGGAAGAGGAGGATAGAGACGAAGGAGAGATAAAGAAAAAAAAAATAAGAGGATCGTGGGGGGGAGGAGGGAGGAGAACAGAAGACGATGATGAGATAAAGGAGGAAGACGAAGAGAATAGGACTGAAAATTATGGTTAGTAAGAAGAAAAAGAGGAGGAGGAGGAGGAGGAGGAAAATGAGAAATAATGAGATAATGAGGAAAAAAACGAGATTGGGAGAAGGAAAAAAAAAGAAAAGAAGAGAAAAAATGAGGAAAAATAAAAGCACTAAGATGACTAGGTAGTGTGGGTGACTGCTTGGCGAGTGCAGGGAGGGTATGGAGGGTGTAGGCTGACTACTTAACACTTTCACTTTGATAGGAGACAATTGCCGATACCGTCTGTAATGTATGAAATCTTTATAAGCATCTGGAAAAAAGCTATTGGTATTTTGTAAGAATATACTTTGCAATTTCTACCCAGTTTGAAAGATTGTATGTGGCCATAGAACAAGTAAAGATAATGATTGATAGTGATTGATAATTTGGGAAAGGTGTACGAAGTGGCAGTCAAAGGGTTAACGAAAGGGTTGCGTAGGGAGATTGGAGAGTGGAAAATATGATGCCTCGCACTCCCAAACACTAATAGATCTTTCATGAATACCTTACACACTTGAGGGCAAAGCCACAGGTCCCCTTCAAGTGTAGTACAGGAGAGGTGACTGGTAACAACAAGATTATGGGTCTTATTTTGAAGTAGTTTTCATGATACGAGCTGTTTCTAAAAGCCAAAAAGATGATGAGTTAGATTTTCATTATTTTATTATGTGTTCATTTTACTTATATATTTATTTTATTTATTTATTTATTTATTTTTAGGGGGGTGTATGTTCAACGTTACTGGATAGAAATTTCTAAACTATCTCTTGAAAACACCTTTGACAATTGCAGTAAAAGTAGCCGTGACAAGACACCGGAATGTTTAAGAAGAAAGGTTAGCAAAGGAACGCAATGGTTGGCAGAACAGGGAATGACTGGACGTGTGGGAGAGCAGTTGACAAGTGATAGAGGCAGTGAAGTTACTCTCTCTCTCTCTCTCTCTCTCTCTCTCTCTCTCTCTCTCTCTCTCTCTCTCTCTCTCTCTCTCTCTCTCTCTCTCTCTCTCTCTCTCTCTCTCTCTCTCTTCTTATTCTCTGTTGTCCTTGAAATGATGTGGAAGACAAGGGTAAAAGCTAAGACAGAAAACGAAGAGGAGGAGGAGGAGGAGGAGGAGGAGGAGGAGGAGGAGGAGGAGGAGGAGGAGGAGGAGGAGGAGGTAGAGAATTTACTGGTTTTATGAGAAGGATGTGAAGAAGGATGCGGAAGAGGAGAAGAAGAAGAATAAGAAGAAGAAGAAGAAGAAGAAGAAGGAGGAGGGAAATAATACCTACTATCTTTATGAAAAGGATGAGAAGAATCAGGAGGAAGAGAAGGAAGAGGATGAGGGGAAGGGAAATACGTATTAGTTTTATGAGGAGGATGCTGAGGAGGAGGAGGAGGAGGGGGGGAAGGTGGATACAGGAGCTATGCATAGTTGTCGTGAGTTTGAGCTGCGGTCGAGATTCTTATTGGACAAGGAGTTGATTATGGCGCGACCCGGGGCTGGCTGAGAGCGGCGTCTCGTGCTGGTGATAGTGGCATTGTTATTATTAGAGCATAACGTAAGGGAAACTTCAGTAAGTCAGTAGTTGTTAGTGCATAGGTCTTTTTTATGTACAGACTAGTAGCGGTAACAGTGAAGGTAGACGTGGCAGTGGTTATAGAGGTTGAGAGATAGGTGTATTAGCGTTTTTCAGTATTTAATGAGGTGAAATAGTAGTCTGAAAAAAAAAGAAAAGAAAAAAATGTTGCAAATTTTCTTATATTCGTTTCACACTTTTTAATCTTTGCCTGGATATGAATTAATCTCCTTCGTACGTCCGTTGATATTTAATACGTATAATCGTGATAGAAATTTAAGTAACATAAAGCGTTCATTTCATCTTGTAGAAATTTAAGTAACATACAGCACTCATTTCATTTTGTACTTCGAGTCTTCTCCAGATCCGAAGTCCTCTGATATGTTAAGAATCAATCAGTTGTCACGTTTCGTAAAGATCATGCGAGCTGACCAGAGGACGTGACATTGAAGAAACACACACCACAGTGGAAGTTGAGTGCAGCGGATAATTGGACTTTCGACCGTAACTTTACCGCTCAGTATTTTGTTTCGTTATTTTCAGCTTGTTTTATTTGACTTAGTTTTATTTTATTATAGTGAGGCTTTATTTTCAGTGAGTACAGCAGTTAACTCGACTTCCGACCAGGACTTTATCACTCCTTATTAATTTTTTTTTTCAGTTTTATTTATTTATTTTTTGTTTTATTTTATTTTATTGTGCTGCATTGTGTCTGGTAGCGGGGAAGTCCAGGCAGACGGTGAGAGTCATCCAGTACGCAGTGTGTCGTGGCAAGTGGAGGATACGTGTGTTCAACTAATAAGCACATAAAAATGACTAACGTATGGAGGAAGGCCATTAGGAGAACATGAATGACTATTAGTGATGACATCCAGGCGGCACAGCAGGCTGGCGCTGGCCGGTGTGTGGGTGACGATGGCCAGGTGCCACGCCGCGCGCCTGTCTCTTAGGTCTGAGCTCCTTGACGGTATCCGGGAATAAATCATGTCTTACCTGATGAGATTGCTACCCGGAAAAGAATATCTTAACTTTTTGATTAGGAAAACAAAATGGCTTAAAGATAACGGTGTGTTGGTATCGATTAAGTTAGTGAGGATGTGTACCGTATTTTTTATCTGTGCCTTTTCTTTCGTGCCATTTTTCCAGTATTATTTTTCTTGCTCCATTTTCCTGTGTTTCTTTTATTCACATTATTATTTTTTTTTCCCTACATTCCGATAGCGTGTTCCCGCAGCGGCACAGTAAACCACGACACAATTTTCTTGCATGATTTACTGTTCCGGCCTTTGATGGAATGAATAAGTTCTTTGTTCTGATTTAATCTTTATTTCACAAACGCTACACAACTTTTATGACTTTCGATGAGGCAAACTTGAGCTTACTGGTCATTTTTTTTAATAAAGACACTATAACCAGGCTTGGAATGATAGTAATGCTTTGAAATTTCATGAAAAAAAAAAAATCCTATGAGAGCTGAATCAAATGTCCTGGGAGTGAGTTTAGCATACAGATCGTTTATTTATATATATTTATGTATTATTTTTTATAGGAAACAACAATAGCAGGTTTTGTTAGCAGTTAATACACCTATTTTTCATGGCAAGGTGAATAGTCATAATTTTGTGTGCCTGGGGTGGATAGAATCCGCGGGTAAGAAAGTGACTTAGGAGACTGGAATACGGGAGAGTGGTTGCTTGATTAATAAATAGACTGACTGACTGACTGACCAACTGACTAATGAAAGGCACCGGAACAATGGAATCACATAACATCTTGAAATTACAAAGAACTGCACATAGTAACAAAGCAGCAAACCCTAACAATCTTTCTTAGTCGTCTGATCACAAAACTCTACTATTAGACCATAAGAGCGCACGGAGACTGCAGAGGCCCAGTTAATCGACACAAGACGGCTCCGGACAAGTGCAAGAGACAGGGCAGCACATGGAAGGCATACAAAAATATACAGACAAGGCTGATCCATCACCAGTCGCATGTAAGGTGTTCGTGAGGGTGACGATGAGCTTCCATACGTGTCTTCTCCTCGGGTGGCGTGCTTAGTGCTTATAGCGAGCTGTTGTGTGAGGAATAAGGCCACGCAGAGCTGCTAGGCCATGTCAATAAATAATGGTGTACTCGTGTATAGCTGTGTGTGGGGGGAGTGAAAATAGGTGTGTGTGTATGTGTGTGTGTGTGTTGTAATGGAATGTCTACCACCTACGTTATCTTGACTTACCATACATTCACCCTTCCGTCTGTTTCTGTCTTTTCCAGCTATTCCTTCTTGTTGTAGCTTCTTCCTTATAATTCCACCACGTCCCTCCCACGATCCTCTCCCTCTCCCGTGTCTCTCTATCTCCTTATGTATCTCCCTCCGCCCCCTGTGCCTCCCCCTGCCCTCCTCTCTCCTGCGCTCCTCTCCCCTGCCAAAGTAACACGGTGTCGACTACCGGAGCCTCGTTGTTGGCCTTCATTAGGAGTCTCGGTATCAGGGGAGGTGTTTCCTGGACTATAAACCTTGCTACGGCCCGCCTTGCCTACCCCTTCTCTTCCCCCCCCACCACTGCCATCTCCTGTCCCTTCCCCCTGCGTTACCCACCACTCCTATCACTGCTACTGCTACCTTCCATCTCCTTTCATACCAGTCTTCCTACCTATCCTTTTCTCCTCCCTTTCATTATTGTCTTCCTTTCTAGTTCCTGCACTGTCATCACCACTGCTGCTGTTGTGTTTTACTTCTCTTTCCTCATCATGACTATCAGCACTACTACCAGTCATTTATGCTATTCATATCAGTACTATTCCCTTGTCTATCGTTCTCCTCGATCTGCCTCCACTTTCACCACCCAACCATTCATCACAATACCCACTGTACCACTTTCATTCTACCACCTTGCACCTGCCTCCGTTCTTCCACCACCTTCAGTAGCCACCACCACTTACTACCTGAACCATCACCACCACCACCATCACCACCACCACCCACTACCGCCGCCAGTTCTCGCGCCCGTGTAGCCTGTCCACCGTATCTAACCCTCTCACCTTCCTACATTTGAGGCTCCCACTCCGTATGTCTCCTCCTGTCGCCTACCTGCCTGTCCCTCGTCGCCCCTTCACCCCTTCACCCTTCACCCTTCACCCCTGGTTTTGTAGTTGCTGAGTCTCTCGCCCACATCCCTCCCCAAGTAACACCCCTACCCACTCCCCCAGTTCCTCCTGTGTCTTGTATCTTGTTGCTAATCATTATTTTTTGTCGTATTCGTCATAATTGTTTTGTGCTTCCTTTAGTTACCATGGTTTATTTTACTTTTTTTCTTTTCCTTATTTCTAATTTTGACTTACACTTTTGGTTTTCATCTCATTTACGCCGCATATATTATATATTTTCACCTGCAGCGCTGTTATTCTGCCTCCACACAAGTCTCACCTCCTCCCACCTTACTCATGTCGTCCTGTCTTCATTATTAGTCATTGTATGCATTTGGTTTCCTTTCTTCACTTCCCACGAGCTTGTGTTTCCACCATACTATCATTTCTTCACTAAATATCAATTATACCTCACTTACGTCGCCTGTTCTTAAATATCCCTTATTATCTACAACATCTTTTCTTTCACTTTTTACTACTCTCTGTATTTCCATCGCACTGTTATTCCGAATACCTTTACTCAATATCAATGCCTTCTTGCAGCAGTTTCCTTGCTTATAATACCCTCCTGGCTTCATATCACCTCACTACCTGCAGTGTTCAACAGCCTTCACTTCCCATCAATTTCATGTCAGCAGCCTCCCTTCACCACCTCACCATTCCCCATTAACATACCCATACCCACCACCTCCTTCACTTCCTATACTCACTACCATCTACATCTCCACCTTTCTCTACTCTGTTTCGCCATTCATCGCGTCCTCTCTCTCCAGTCGTCCCCTTGTCGTTCCC
>NC_087165.1:24121011-24138511 GCF_035594125.1 Scylla paramamosain
TAAACTGCCTCTGTTTCTGCATAACACCTGTGAAGATACGAGTAGATACTTTGAATCAAGACTTGCTGGGTGCTTCTTAACAAATGCGTTCTTGGGTGAGGCGTTTGGGAGCGTGTGAGAGAGGAGGGAGGGGAGGGGTTTTGTAGGTGAAGTAGAGAGGCTAGTGGAGGACTACAGAGGGGTGAGGGTGTCGTGGAGGCAAAGGAAGAGGAGGAGGGAGAGGAAGGGGAGGAGGAGGAGGAGGAGGAGCAGAAGCAGCGTCCTTTTGTTTTAACCTTCCAAGCGTTTTCTTTTTTGTAATTTTCTTAAGTCTCCCCTCCCGTCTTCTCTTCTCTTTCCCCCCCACTCTCCCTCTCGCCCTTACCTCCACCTCCCCGCTGCCTTCCCTTTGCTCTCTGCCTTCATCCATTCCTCCTCTCCCTCCCTCTCCTTGTCCTTACCGCCTTTGAGTCCAGGCCGATCAACATTGATTATTGCCCCCTATGTGTTTATCAAAGCCTTCTCGTGCTCTCGGCCTCCTTTTTCTGTTTTTTTTTTTTTTTTTTCTCTCCTAGTGTTTCTACAAAAATATAGGCTTAGGCGTATCGCAAGGTGAGACAAGTGCGGTGTGTGGCGACGATGGTGGTGAAGGTGTCTCGCTGCGAGCCTTCTTGGTGAGAGAGAGAGAGAGAGAGAGAGAGAGAGAGAGAGAGAGAGAGAGAGAGAGAGAGAGAGAGAGAGAGAGAGAGAGAGAGAGAGAGAGAGATTCCTCCCCCTGTAAAATCCAAGGTCGTAATAACACACACACACACACAAAAAAAAAGGCTAAATAAACTTTTACATCGGATCCCTATGATGAACGTAAAGGAATGAAGATGGTGGTCAGAATTTGTATCAGTAGTTGGTTTGAATGATTACCGTGAAACTTATTTGAAGGTTATGTGTAGTGATGCCACGGGAGAGTCGTGCTGTTAGTTCATAAGAGTTATGTGTGAAAATAGTGTTAAGTATAGTGAGAACTGTCACCGTAATGGATGTGAAAAGTTAAAGACAGTTTAATTAACCCTTTCACTGCGATACGAAATCATTAACAGCACCAGAAGCAATGCATGAAATCTTTATAAGCATCTACAAGAAAGTTAGGAATGAAAAGAATAGAATTTGCAATTTCTACCCAGTTTGAGGATTGGAGGGGTATAGAACAAGCAAAGATGTCTCAAAGTAATTCATAATAAAGGAAAGATCTACCAAATAGCAGTCAAAGGATTAAAAGATTTGAGATGTCTGTAGCTTTTGAGTCTAGTGATAGATAAATGAACGAATATATAAATAAAGCTTGTAAATGAAGTGTCCTTGAAAGGGATACGCGATATTGAGATGGATATAGCCACAGCTCAAAGCCAGAATGTGTGATGGCTGCGAAGAAAATAATAGAGACGATATATAACATGATTTTATGAAAGTTTAATTGGCCCCAAATTTAAGGTGTGAAAGTTACAATGTAGTTTTTTATTTGTTTATTTTATTTATTTTTTTTTAGGAGATCCCATTGATAAATATTTTGCTTAAAGGAGTGGGATAGTTGACTCTTGATAAAGGTTCATTTAGCTGTTTTGATGATGGTGGAAAAAAAATGTATAGTTTCTTCCTTGAGGTACTGAAGGTTACTAGATTCCACGTGCATTATTCAGTGACATAAGACGAGTAATAAGTGAAAAATACCGTATCATCTCATAAGTAAGACCTTTTTTTTTTTTGAGCAGAAACGAAAGTCACCGGTGAAAGCCTAGACTAGATAATGCACTTATCTCATGTGAGAATATTATGAATGAATGCGTGAGAGTAAGTGGTTGATACGATGAAGATAGAGCAATGTGAACCTCTACTACTGA
This sequence comes from Scylla paramamosain, assembly GCF_035594125.1. Taxonomy (NCBI): domain Eukaryota; kingdom Metazoa; phylum Arthropoda; class Malacostraca; order Decapoda; family Portunidae; genus Scylla; species Scylla paramamosain. The sequence continues at coordinate 24,122,883 of NC_087165.1, forward strand.
TACAGCTTTCGGGGGAGACAACTTTACCTTATCTTAATAGTAAGTGAACTGTTTAGATAAGATGCAGAGATACACACCCGTTAAAAGATGTTTGTGGACGTGTGTGTGTGTGTGTGTGTGTGTGTGTGTGTGTGTGTGTGTGTGTGTGTGTGTGTGTGTGTGTGTGTGTGTGTGTGTGTACGCGCGTGCCGGAGTGTGCCTGGTTAGCTGGTAAAGCGGCACTGAATTAACGTCTTTCACAACTTCATCACCATGGTAGTGCAAGTCTTCACGAATAAGGTGTAATTTGCTACCCGCTCCTTACACACACACACACACACACACCCACACACTTTCACGACACACGCAAACCTGAAGCTCGGCCCCCTTACCTTCACATACTGTAATTCTCGACCAGCCTTACACCCTTTTGCGTCACAGCCATCAGTTCTCTCTCTGTATCGACAACGCAAATACGAGGTGAGCTTTCATGGATGTCTTTCGTGTTTCGGCTTTCTTGACACCAGAACTTTGCTGCTGATCAAGGCTTGTGAGATAATTAGAGGTGGCGTTCATTAGTGGTTGGATGATGAGAGAGAGAGAGAGAGAGAGAGAGAGAGAGAGAGAGAGAGAGAGAGAGAGAGAGAGAGAGAGAGAGAGAGAGAGAGAGAGAGAGAGAGAGAGAGAGAGAGAGATTATAAACACTGAAATATACAAGGGTCACAGCTTAGCTCTACTATGAAAGAACAATTTTCTCTGCCTAAAGAAACAAAGCATAACCACAAGGAAGAAATATATGTACAGCAACTTAGTGAGAGACAACACCAATTTAGACACAGGTGAGGCTTAGACTTAAAAAGTATATGACGGTATGAGAAGGGCATGACTTACCATGGTTAAAAGCAATATGGCATAGGGGATGGTAGCAGTAAGTTTGAACCAAAAGATGCCAACGAGAGTATCATCAAAGGGAATACTGTACCTGGAGAGGTGTTTGAGCCTAATGTGGAGAGGGCACGACCTAGGCTGACGAGATGACTCAAGAGGGAGGAGGAGCAGACTGGAGGAAGCAACTTAAGCTTATGTGAGCATGGGCGACTAAAGAGAGCTTGAGTCGTGAGCTTGAGGATGGAGGAGGGGCGGCGAAGAGTGTCAAGAGAGTAGGTCTAAAGGAGCTTGGACGCCGAAGGGAGAGAGGGACGATATACACAAAGTCTTAGGAGTGAGAAGTAGAAGCTTAAGATCCATGGAGAATGCCAAGGAGAACATGAAGTCTGTGGAACTCTGACTCCAGGACTAAAATTCATAATATTCTGTAGTAAGGTGGGTGCAGAGTCTAGTAGATGAGACCGCATTTTAGATCAGTTGAATAGTTCGATACATTGAGTTACATACAGGCTAATTTGGAAAGTGGATCAGTGAAGGGGGAGAAGCAAAAATTTAGGGTTCTTGGTTAGGCAGTGCAGAACGTAGAAATAAGAGGTTGCACTTTAGACCAATTTAAAAGTTTGATTCATCCAGTACACACAGGCTAGTTTAGAAAGTGAAGCAATGGAGGAGTGACACAAAGGCTTCACGAATATGAAAGTGTAGAAGGGAGTAATAGAGTCGCACATAAGACCAAATTAAAAGTAGTTTAAGAATTTACGGAGCCAAAAAACTGAACACGAAAGGACGGAGAACGGAGAAACAACAAGAGTGACGGTGCAAGTACAAGTCTATAAAATATTCTGAAACACTTCTGCGCCGCGCCTCCACAACATTGAAAAAGCTCTAATTGCAGTTACACGTGTTTTTAAGGACGTTTATGTGGTTCTTGTGACAGATTAACAATTTCTTTTTATATTTATGAACAGGACAAACACTTTTGGGAGCCCGGCTAACTATCTTTGCGGCATTTGAAAACGGTCGTGGTAAGGGAGCAGAGCGGCCTGATTGAGAAAGAACCACAAGCTTACAAGCTTACGTGTGAGGTGAAGGTCCTTACTGGGAGGTACAGACTTCAGAGACCTACGGTTAAGGTGGGAGGACAGGTAATGCCTCAGTGATGGGCGCCGATAGGAACACTAGCAATGAGTTCCGTGCATTCCACACCTGCCTCACCTGTCCTCCACACGCGGCTGTCAATTTAGCGAGGTGTGCGGGTGAGGCGAGGTGAAGGGGCCTTAGGGCAGGCTGAGGTGTGCTGGGGTAAACTGGGTCGTGGGGAGAGTGAGGGACAATGGAAGGCCAGGGACGGGAGGTGAGGCTCTGGGGAGAGAGAGAGAGAGAGAGAGAGAGAGAGAGAGAGAGAGAGAGAGAGAGAGGAGAGAGAGAGAGAGAGAGAGAGAGAGGAGATGAGAGAGAGAGAGGATTTAAACAGTGACCCGTCAACGTCTAAGTTACATCAGTATTGCCTCTGCCTTCTTAATCATCTCTATATAGTTTTCTTACTGGCTAATCTTAGGCGGTGGAGGAAGATCAGTTCTCCAAAATGTATTGCAGGCTTTTGTTTGCCAGAATCTTCTTTCTTCCTTCCTTTCTTTCTTTCTTTCTTTCTTTCTTCATTCATTCATTCTTATAGATATTATGTGGTTTAGTCTTGAATCACTTACCCATCGGTCAAAGTGTTGTGTTGGTCACCAGTGCTTATATCTCACGTTTTCTTCAATCTTGAATGACTCCCTCTGATTGGAAACATGGTACTGCTGCAGAGGCGCTGCTGAACGTTAATTCTTATTTATATAATATTTCAGAATGTAGTAGTAGTAGTAGTAGTAGTAGTAGTACAGGAAACTATCCTCTCTTCATCAGTGAGCTTCAGTTATTGATCATCAGCCCCAGCGTACTATTCATGACATGGTTGCCTCTCGCTGCCCGGTGATGACTCAAGGGAGTGGAGGACCAGCAAGCTGTGGAGCGTTGTGTCACCTGATTCTTCCTGCTACTTACGGAAGGTGGATGACAAAGTCGCCTCAGGAACAGAATTAACTCTCCTTCAGTATTTTTCTAATTATGTCTCACCCTGTGTGCATAATGTTTTATTTATTGATTGATTTTTGTTTACAGTGCTTGTAAAAAATGTATATCAAATATATGTTTATTTATGTTTTTATTCGATTTATTTATCTACTTATATTTATTTACTTGTTTTTTTACTAAAGGATCCTCAGACTCGCGTGCATGTACGTATATAAATGGAAGATAAATGCTTTTGGTATTTTATACACGTTTTTATTTATATTTTTTATTTATTTTTTTATTTTGTTTTATTTTATTTTATTTATTTTATTTATTTACTTATTTTTATTTATTTATTTATTTTTTTTTTTTTTGTATACCAGTGCCTGCCTTTCCGTAGTATGGTTTGCACCAGCTGGCGGCCTATTAATGAAGGCGCCTCTCGGGACGGGGTTTTCGAGAGGTTTGCCGCTGGTGGTGGCAGGCCGCGGTGGAGGCAGCGTGCTGCATGGGGGTCTTGATTGGCACTTTCATTTCAGTGTTGTTCGTACCTTTCATGCTCTGGGTATTGCCGCCCACACGAGCCGCGCCGCACAACATATTCCTATATTTCTGCCAACATTTAATACTCGCCAGTTTGCGTGTATCTTTCCCATCCCATATTATTTGCCTGGCTGGTGTGTGTGTGTGTGTGTGGAGGGATGGGGCGTGGGGTTGTCGGGTGAGGCCTGGGATTGGTTGCTGGTTCCCCCTCCGTATCGTGGTGAGCAGCTTCGTGTTGGTGAGGAACGTTGAGGATGCTGGTGGTGGTGGTGGTAATCCAGTCCCCGGCACACTGCCACCTACCAGGACGCCTTTCTCTCTCTCTCTCTCTCTCTCTCTCTCTCTCTCTCTCTCTCTCTCTCTCTCTCTCTCTCTCTCTCTCTCTCTCTCTCTCTCTCTCTCTCTCTCTCTCTCTCTCTCTCAGTCAGACTGTATCTGTGTGTGTGTGTGTGTGTGTGTGTGTGTGTGTGTTTGTCAATGAATGAATTTGATTGTAAAGAAATAAGTAATTTAATAAACACACACACACACACACACACACACACACACACACACACACACACACACACACACACACACACACACACACACACACACACACTGTCAGTATTGAAATGAAATACATACAAAGTGAAAGCATTTGATTCACGCTGTCAGGCACCTCAGCGGTCTTGAGTGAAAATGCTGGCCGTGGTGCCAAGGAGCGCAGGAGGCGGGGAAGGATGGAAGCAGTGGTGAGCGACATCTCTTGGACTCCAGCTGGGCAGGATGACATGCCGGCAGCCGGGTGCAGGCCTGCTGGGATACCACAATATTCGCGAGCTACTATTTCATCCCTACTCTGCTGAACTGCTTGGGAACCACAAACTTTGCGAGATTACCTGTTTGTGTCTATTGATAAAACTACGCCTTAGCCTCGTCAGTCCTTGAAGCTCTGTAGGCTCGACAGCGTGGCGGAGGCGCTTATTAACACGGTCGTATAATTCAAAGGCCATGCTCGTTACGACGGGTGACGTGAGTGGCTGTTCCCAGTGCAGCCTGAACATCACTCCTGACCGCACATTCTTGGCAGATTGGTATCTCTGGAGTGAACATTAACTTAATTCATGCGTGCCTTTAAGACGTCCAGTTGCAGTAATAAATTACCATCATCTCGAGCAGGAATCTGGTTCGTCTGCATTATATTAGGGAGGTGCATTATGTCCGTCAGTCATACCGAGGACCTGACTCATTGCCGTGTTGTTCATGTTCTTGGTGTAATAAAGCCTGATGCGCACCAGCCATCCCTTGCTTGAACCGCAGCGGTCTCGCTCCCTGGGATGATTCATAACACTGACCAAGACTGGGTGCTCATTCACACGAGACGCTGGCTGTAGCAGCATTACCATTATGCGTAATTTTGCTTGCTAACGTAGAAAATCGTAAATTTTGAAGAGAAATTGCTGAAAGAAGCTATTGCCATGTAAGTATTATGTAAATATTACCTGATTACTCAGATCGATGTTCAAGTGTTACGATGCATCGTAGCGTAGCCAAGCCTATCAAAGTTGTTTGTGTTCGCCCTTCATGGCTTGATCCCATTTCTAACATGCTCCTTGTTAATGATTTACTACCATAAAAAAAATTTTCGCTATTGCTTCAGTATTTCCTCTTATTGCCATTATGCGTTTGTTTAAACTTGTGTAATGTAGCGATTTCGAAGTCAGTGTTTTCCCATATAGCCTACTCGTCACGTGAAGCGCTTCATTACTAGCAAGCCTTACAGTATGGAATGAAATTACATTGTTATGATGGTGACTGGACGTTGAAGTGTGACCATACTTTAATAATTTGAGGCATTTCCAGAGAGAGAAAGAGAGAGAGAGAGAGAGAGTAAACAGCCGTTGCATATACCCATGCAGAGATAATACGCGTATAAGGCACAGCATTGATATCTGGCATTGTTTCAGATATGAATCCCACTGATAGATAAGCCATTCATTGTCGCAGAAGTTACCTCACTTGTCAGTAGTGTTTCCCTCACCCGTTGAATCCTTTGCAGGAGTGCGTGGAGAGGTTGGCAGCACCATGGAGGAGTCGCATCAGGTGCCAAAGAGGCCTCGGCAGAAGATGTACCACATAGGGGGAGTGCAGGTGTTGCTCCCCGTCAAGCCGTACCCGTCACAGCTGGCCATGATGGGGCAGGTTGGTTGACTCTTGCTCCAGGTTCTGCCGAGTTGTGTGAACCTTGAACCTTTGCGCAACTAGTAGATAGTGACCGTGACCCAGTGTTGTGTCTTGATAATCTTAGATTTGGTTTTATTTATTTATTTATTTATTTATTTATTTTAATGTAGAGAATTTTATTTTATTTGTACTTAGTCCATTTATTTTAATTTATTTTATTTATATTTATTTATTTTTTATTTCCTTATTAATTTATTTTATTGGAATTTATTTATTTTATATTTATTTTATTTATTTATTTATTATTTCCTTTTTAGGAGAAATAAAACTAATTAAAATATTTAATTACTTCATCCATTATTCTCTTTGTTGCCTATGGTATCCTTCAAAACCATACTCAAAACTTTCGCTTACATTTCATTGAGCTTAATACTATATAAGACCAGAAAAATGCCATGGTTGTCACTTTATGTCCATATGTGTCCCCTTGTTCTTTCTCAGACTCCCGTTATTATGAGATTGGAGTTTATCTTAATAATCATCTCTAAAAAAAGATCTCTCTCACTTTTCTCAGTGATTCATGACACTTTCTATCTCTGCTAGTGTCAGCTTTGTTTCTAAATTGTGTCACTGAACTCCCTTTAATGTAAGAAATGAAGAAAGTTGTGATTGGATGGAAATGATAGATATGTAAACTGAATAATGTGTGGTATGAAGTGCTTTTATTATATTATTGTTCTGTTTTATTCCCTAATCTTTAGTGTATGGTAAATGTGTTGCTATCATCATCATCATCATCATCATCATCATCATCATCATCATCATCATCATCATCATCATCATCAACCCTTCTTCTTCTTCTTCTTCTTCTTCTTCTTCTTCTTCTTCTTCTTCTTCTTCTTCTTCTTCTTCTTCTTCTTCTTCTTCTTCTTCTTCTTCTTCTTCTTCTTCTTCTTCTTCTTCTTCTTCTTCTTCACTCTGAAAGGTTTCATACATGATTGCATGTGTCAGCCTTTTACCATGCACCACTGAGATCACTGTATGATTGTGTCACTTAGTATCTTTACTTGATATGAACATCCATACATCTAACGTCTCTCACTTTTATTCTAGAAAATATAATAAGCATCCGAGAGCCAGTTTTAGCCATAGCCATTCAGTGAGGTGCAAGTGTACAAGAATATAATGAGAATTCTGACACAACAGTAAACTTCTGATTATGACAGCTGGGCATTGAATGCATAGGTACTCTATATTAGCCTATTGCACTGATCTTGCACTCATCTGCATTTTTTTCTGCTGTATGCCTCTTTACCAATACATCACTACTTCAGAACCCTATTCTTTTGCTCACTTTGTTCTTTAGTATTATATGTCTTGTCATTCAGAAATGTATCACTCTTGTACCTAACCATCATTGCTCTACATACATCTTCCTTCTTTGCTCCTTTTGCTTCACTACCTACTCTTTACATAAATTACATGCAGGTTCTGTGTAATTCAAAGGGAAAATAAACTCTGTCAGTATAGGTAATTTCTCTGAATTACTTGTGCCTTCTTTCCATCATCTTCATTGTCTGATCTAAAAGTTTTATGAACTTAATTTCTCTTTAGGATGTGACTCTTTCTTTTGTTGTGCTGAAAAGTCTCATAGTAGATAATTATTATCTACTATGAGACTTTTCAGCACAACACAATAATATACTATATGATTTTTTTTCTATTTTGCAGTTTAACCTATAGCTAATTCAGTAAAGATAAAAAATAGTAATTATACCCACTGTCTTGTTCAAAGGTTTTATTGATAAGTTAAGAATTAATATTTGTAGTAGTATTTTTGTGGTGTTTTGTTAGTATTTGAAAAGGAAGGAAAGATATTTTCATTGTAGATACCAGTTGAAGATCAGAAGCTTTGTGTGTTTGTGTGTGTGTGTGTGTGTGTGTGTGTGTGTGTGTGTGTGTGTGTGTGTGTGTGTTTACTTAGTTGTATTGTACAGGGCATGAGCCAAAGCTCATTTTGTCCTGTCTCCATAACCATAGTTATCCACTTTCTCTTTAAATATGTATACTGTTTGCTGCAGCCACCTCTTCCTTCAAATATTTCCAGACTTCAATAGTTATATACTGGAAGCTGGATTTATTTTCTTCCCATGTCCCCTCATCTGTCTTTCTCCCTCCTCCATCTGTGGTATCAAGTAATTTCTGTCTGTTCTTTTTATATTGTTTACTAATTTGTATATTGTTATCAGGTCTCCTCTTTCTCTTCTCTCCTGTAATATTGGTAAAACCCATCTTTTAAAGTCTTTCTTCATAGCTTAAGTCTTTTAGTTCTGGTACTATCTTTGTTGCTATCCTCTGTATTCTTTTCAGTTTCCGTATATCTTCTATTCCTGTGTGGACCCCAAACTACTGCTGCAAATTCCAATTTACGACATAATATGCTTGTTGTAATTTTCTTCATCATTTCTTTATCTAAATAGTTAAATGTCACCTTAATGTTTGTTAACAAGCTGTATGTAGAGCCTAATATCCCATTTATGTGTCTTTCAGGTGATAATGTGTCCTGAATCATTACTCCCAAATCTTCATTACTTTTCATTATTATTTCTCCTCCCATTTTGTACTTCCATGAATGTCTCTTTTTACTTTTTTTTCCTATTTCCAACATGTGGAATTTTCTGGTATTAAATTCTAGTTTCCATCTTTGGCTCCATGCATGTATCTTGTCTGTGTGTGTGTGTGTGTGTGTGTGTGTGTGTTTTGTGATAAAATGCGTGGGTTCTAATTTTGAACTGGTCGGCAGATCATAACAGGACTGAAGCACCGCCAGAACTGTCTGTTGGAGTCCCCTACAGGGTCTGGCAAGTCCTTGGCATTGCTGTGCTCTACACTCGCATGGCAACGTGAACAAACAGGTGAGAATGTTTTTTATTTATCTATTGATTTAATTTAATTTTTTATTTATCTTATTTATTCATTTATGTATTTTTTTTACAAAGGGAGACTCTTAAAGAGCTCAGAAACTACTGCCACTACCATCATCATCATCATCATTTTCACGACCTCAATTTTTAGAGATTTCATACATGTATTGGATTGCAATGCATGTATTGCAATCCAGTACATGTATTGTATTTATTATTATTATTATTGGTATTTATTATTATTATTGAGGGAAAAATCCTCCTGAAAAGAAGAGGTAATATTGTTTGTAAGATTATTTCATTGGTAGATTTTGCATGAAAGATCTTTATTTAAACATTGTGATTGTAATTTTGTACTTGTTAAGCTTTTGAAGTAGAGTGTTAGACATTAAACCAGTTTGTGGACATTGCTGATGGAAGTAATTGTTTTCCTTTTGTTAAATTTGGTGCAATTTTGTCCTTTAATGTGCTCATACTTGGCCTCATTATTTATTATGTTCATGCAGTGAAGAGACATAGCATAGTATAGCAGCATGCAGGATGAACTTTCATTGCCCAGCTGCTGTGCTTAATTGGCTGCATTATTGTGCACAGTAGGTAAGATGCATGGTAGCCGAAGTAAACAATTGTTGGTAATAATTTGAATTGGTTAATAGGTGACCATTCTAGCTTCATTTCCTGCCTATTGCATCTCTATATACATTTCCTTAAAAAAAAAAAAAATGCTTTAACTGATTTTGCTCTTTTGTTGGCCTTGGCTGGTGCTCCTCTTCCATAAGAAAAAAAAATAAAAAAATAGATAAGATAAAAATAAAAAAAGACGTATTTTGAACAACAACCTTATAAACCATAAATGGATAACTTAAAAACTATCACAGCAAATTAACAACTTGAAAAGCTAACACAATTACTTCCTCAGTTAAAACGTCTTTCATTATTACTCATTATTACTCATAAGGATATGTGCACTTGACAGAATAGGCCTGACCTGTTACTGAGCGTAGATGGGCAACGACTTATCACTAATGAGCTGCAGCATTCAGCATCACCTGGGTAATTCAGAAATGCAGATGCACCCAGGTTTTGTGTGCATAAGGATGGCAGTGTTTGGGGTTTGCATGATACAAGTAGTAGTAAAGGGCAATAGTGGAATGCATGATAGCCGGAGGTTTGAGTGTATCTCATGCAGTAATGTCTATTTATCTCACTCTGTCCTTTGTCAGTCCATACTTAAGGTTAGATTATTTTTTTCTTGAAATGGCTATCACCATCAGAAGGTAATAACAACATTTAAATGTGTTTATAGGTAACAAGATTGATTGATTGTAGATGAATAAATAGATCACTCAGTAAATCTATTTATCTATATACTAGGCCAGCAATCCTGCATGAAGAGGCCCAACAAAGCACCACACACTCATGCACACAATCATTCACACTCTAAACCCTATACCCCATGGTGGAAAGGGATAGTCTTGTGGACAGACAACCTTACTTTATCTATCCATTGACTTGCAGGATTGTCCTTTCATTAAATATATAAATAAAAATGAAAAGTATGTACATTGGTAGAAAATATTATAAATAAATGAAAGAACATGCATCATTATAATAAATTATTAGTACTTTGGCAGAAGAGAAGAAAGCTTTAGGTGGAAAAGGGATATTTGCGGAGTGGAGAGGAGTGGTTGCTTGTGACAGGAATGGATGGAGAGCAGATGTGAATGGCGACCATAAATGCAAGGTTATTTCACATCTGATCCTATTATTAGACTGTGGAGGGAATCATTTAGGTCTGGTACAGTAGCGTAAATCAGTTCTGGTGTTGTATCCTGATACAGAAAATATTTGATACGTTGTGCAACTGACTTTGATGAAGATTAATCCTCTCCTTCCTGGAGGATTAGAGACTAAGATGCTTCTTAATGTTTGTATGTAGGTGCCTTTTCTTGACTATCCTCTTTGAAAAGGGATGACAGCTTGGTATAAAGATAGATTTGTCTTCTTTTTCTCCATAATAGTAACCAGTAGTTACTAGACTAGACTAGATAGATATGGAACTGAATCATCCAGGATTTAAATTTCACTGATTCATATATAGATTTATGAATGCAGGGTTCAGCTTTTTAGAGAAATATGTTGTTTAATTTAGGAAAATTTTCTTATGGATAATAATGTCATAGCAACATTGGATATTTGTTGTGAAATGGGATTGCAGTGTTGTAAGGCCACTTTACCAAAGAAAGTACTTAACTTTGCATTTATTGTTGAAGTGAAGCACAGAAAGGTTTGTATAGGATAGAGTAAATTGAATGAATTTGTTTTTCGAGGGGCATAGCATAGAGTACATATTTGGGATACCAACCATGCTGAAGCAGTTGAGGTAAAAAGTGCCAGGTCCATTCTAGTGTTAGTTGTAGAAGTTGTAGAAGAGCCTTATGGTATTAGATTGCTGCATAAGATTAGAAAAAAACTATAAATCTAATTGAGGCATACAAATAGTGCCTTTATTTTCCACACAATTCTTTAAGGCAAACAGTGCATAAATGTACTGAGATCTTCCTTTGTAGACAAATCATGCTACTGCATATGAGTCAACTTGTAGGTGCTGTTCCTGAGACTTGAAGATTTAGCATATGTTCTGGCAAAGCACAGTTATGACATATGAATGGTAATGCAAAAAATTGTGTGTTTTAAGTGGGTGAGGTTTGATATGTACATTATTTTCACTGTAATATTATTTCACTTTTCATGATTTCATGCTTTTAGTGTCCATTTTGGTAAATCTTTGATTCATTTCTTTAATGTGTTACTATTGAGATATCTTTATTTCTTTGGGGAAGTTATACTTTATTATTTTGTTAAGATGTCTTCCCTTTCTAAACTTCATGTGATCCCTCAAGTGTCCAGCTTCTCTACATTCCTACAGCATTAGATCTTTTATATGGATGGATGAAAATACTTCTTTTTGACAAGTGAAAAACTGAAAGGGCTGGAATAAGAATAAATTTGTTGAAAAATAATGTTGGGTGTGTAGGGTCTAGTAATAAAGAATGAAATGATGCTGTGAAGAAGGTAAATATTCAAAATTGTCTAACAACAGAATGCCCTACAAAATGGCCATGTCAAGAATGTATAGGATGAGTAATGAAGGGATCATGCAGGTAATTATGTACCATTGTAATTTGATATTAATTTGATTACTAATCACTTCCTTGTGGTTTGCAGCCTTACAATGATTTTTGGTCTTTATTTTGATTTAATATGTAAATATTTTGGAATATAAATTCTTTGCTTTGTATAATATGCATATTTTTACCATTCACCAAAATTTGCAAGTGGTGCTGGAAGTATGTGGTAATGCAAAGAGTTCCCATTTACTGATCAGATAAAGTGCTTCAAAAATATTTTGTATTTGATACTGAATTGATAGATGATATCCAAGTGGAATTAATTTATTAGATTCCTCTAAATAATGATCTTTTTTGTCTTAAAACTTTATATTTTGATTGATGCCATACAAGCTAGACATATAAGTAAATCTAATTTGTATTGTGAGCTTGTTTTATGTACAGACATTTAAAGTCTTGTATTAACAGCATGAAAATCAAGGTAGACATACTGTAGATAAAGAGCCTTTTATTGTTATGAATACATGGTTTATTTTCTTACCATCACATAATTAATAATTTTTTTCTATCACAGTCTTTTTCTCACACATTTTAATGTTTTCTGTCATTGTTTACAGTAATTCACAAGAGGTGCTGGTAAGTCATATAATCAGGAATTATTTTTTCATAATTTCTTATTTGATTTTCCTTTGATAATGGTTCTGGTGGCCTTAGATTTGTATTTTGCATGAATCTGCTGAAACACTTGTATAACTGTTATGAACAGCATTTGTAAGTTCCAGGGGAACCACACACTACTTGGAAAAGTATTCTGCTCTTGAGAGGGCTGTCATTATATCTGCCTTATAGTCATTCTCTGGAAAGTAGTTCACAAGTGATAGCAATGAAGATTTAGCACTGTGTCTTGTTGTTAAATTGTGATTTCCAACTTTATAAAATTAACACTGAAAGAAGAATGATGTAATTAAAATTATTTAATATATAAGTATTTGAATATTATGTAAATTAAAATAATTGTTTAAATATAAATATTCTTTTTAGGTATGTGCAAGTTGTGCTTGTTGATGCTGTTGAAGAAAAGGTAAGCCAAATTTAATGTTTTTTTTATTTTCTTTATTCTGAATTAGTTTTTAATTTAGTTTAAGCAAGGAGATGATGAATGTCTTGCAGGAAAGGAGACAAAGGCTGAATCACAAAGAAATGCATCAAATTGTCTTTCATGAGCAGTGCTGGTTATTTAATGCTTCTCATTCATTTCCTGTTATGCAAGTTGAGGGTTATGGCCTCCGCTTAGAGTGTCGGCTGAAAAATGGGGTTATCCAATTCATGACGCCACACCTGCCTCATTGTGAGAATAGAAATGCATAGGAAGGATTCCTCAGTCCCCTCACTTGATTACCTTTGAGTTTCCTAATGACCACATGCATGGAATACAGTGTTGGCATTTTTCTGTCCTAGGTACAGAGATAGTAGGTGGTAGAATGATAGATATAGGGGTATAGAGAGGTTGATGGATGGGTAAATAGATAGCAGATATCCATAGTTAATACTCTACAACTTTAAGAGAGAGAGAGAGAGAGAGAGAGAGAGAGAGAGAGAGAGAGAGAGAGAGAGTGAGAGAGAGTGAGAGAGAGAGAGAGAGAGAGAGAGAGAGAGAGAGAGAGAGAGAGAGAGAGAGAGAGAGAGAGAGAGAGAGATAATAACATAAAAGTAATGTACACTTGTAGATTCTCAGGGTATGTAAAGTTAATATGAAAGTGTTTGGTATCATAAATCTCTCTTCTCATGATAGTCTTTGTTGAACACTGTGAATACACTCCCTTCTTCGCTCCCAAGTTCCCACCTGACACAGCGAGCCATGCGTTCCACAATCTTTCACTCTGTGGTAAATATTTTGCAGTCCTTTTCAGGTGCATTTTTCATATCTTTCAACCGTTTCCCACTCATCAGGGTTTTCACCTCCTCCACCCAACTTGGCATCAATGAGAGCGGTTCATTTGATCTAGTGTGAATAATAAAAGGGAGGTGAAGGCTTGCTTATGTACTTTATCGTTCCCTCCCGCGGCTGATCCCATTCTCCTTTCCTTTTGAATTAGCCGGGAGGGTTCATGGGTTGGGTCTGAGGTCTTTTCAATGGGTAGGGCTGCCTTTCTTTTTGATCACTGGTTTTGTGGCTCGGTACAATTGAGAAATGGGTGAACTTTGCCAGATCAAGTTTCTTACCCTTATTAGTTATTGGTAGTTGTACTTTGTGTATGTGGTAGAAAGTATGAGACAGTATTTATATTTTCTTTGCCAGAATGTAATTTTTTTTGGGGGGAAAATTCTCTTGAGGCATCAAGTGGGAGGGTTGTAGGATGATTGTAGGAGTGGTAGGTATTTATAGCGTAAATGAGGTATAAAAGACCAACTTACACCTTAACCCTAATTATCAAAAGGTTTTTGGGAAGGGGGATGACTATATCAGAAGTCCTGGTAAGTGACACTTGAGTGAGAGCACCCTCTCCACTGCACACAGAGGTGGTCAGCCCATTCCAAAAGGCTATTCACTCTAAACCACTAATTTATAAGTTTTGAATAAAAATATTCCACGTAATTAAGTCAATACGTGCTTCTTTCTGTGTGGCTCCAGTTTCTCAGCAGAGGCACTTACCTAGACTCTGCCTTTTGACCCGTTAAAATTAGTGTGCCGAAGGATGCCGTGCTGCTGCAGTATGAGCCTTGCTGTAGGGAATCACTGGGACTATTTTGAGATGACCCTTTACACATCTCTGCATTTCTAATTCATCATTAATTATTTAATTGGGAAAAGTGGGCCTTTCATAGCTGTGAAATGAAGGGGCAAGAGAGGATATCAAAGTGGGATCCCTCTGTTTCCATCCAATGTGCACATTAGTGCCTTCTCTTCCCCCCTCATTCAAGGCTCATAATAAATTTTAAAAAGGAGATTTTTTGATCTTGTTGAGTCTGTACTAGCCAGGCCCAGAGGCAGCAAATCAAAGAAGAGGGAAAAAAAAAGTGTGCTAAATGTGTATACATACTTTTGTATGCATTTATAAAAAGACATCTGCATTCTTTCCTTTATTTTCTGCTCTCATATAAAGGATTTTTTCCTTTATATCTGTTCTGTGATTCTCTCTCTCTCTCTCTCTCTCTCTCTCTCTCTCTCTCTCTCTCTCTCTCTCTCTCTCTCTCTCTCTCTCTCTCTCTCTCTCTCTCTCTCTCTCTCTCTCTCTCTCTCTCTCTCTCTCTCTCTCTCTCTCTCTCTCTCTCTCTCTCTCTCTCTCTCTCTCTCTCTCTCTCTCTCTCACACACACACACACACACACACACACACACACACACACACACACACACACACACACACACACACACACACACACACACACACACACACACACACACACACACACACACACACACACATTTTTTTCTACTTTAAACATTATAGTTGCATAGTGCAGGTTTGTTCCTAATGAGTGCAAAAGATGCTGCCACTACTGGGCTGTTACAGACACACAGTGTGACCCAACAATGCAATCAGAGATGAAGGGGGGCAGGGTGGAGTGTGAGGAGTTCAAGTGGACCGAGGGAGGGAGCCCCACCCACCAAACACTCGGGGAACAATACACCCACATACACAACAAGTGAGATGTTCTAAACTTGCTCTATTGATTTCACTTCTCACACACCCTCAATAGAATCCATTCAGACCAACTCCCAAATTAGCTCTCATTTCCTTCTCCTTTACAACACCTCCATACCTCCATGAAAAAGAACCCACACAAGGCACCTACAGCCCTTCTCCCTAATTTCAGAAATATTTCCCAATTGAGGCATCTAAATGCAGCCCTTCTTTCATGGTAGAAACAATAGGGCTTTTGTTGGCCATCTTCCTGGTGTGTACCTGTGCTGGAAATTATGGCAGTTAACTCTCCTTTGACAG